>NC_141161.1:58423160-58727883 GCF_053477565.2 Lygodium microphyllum
GCATATGGGGAACCTTTAGTAAAGTCAAAGAAAAATATTGGTGGCAAAACATGTATCGGGACATAGCACATTTTGTTGAAACATGTTATGTGTGTCAAATGTATTCTATGGTCAAGTATCGAGATGGGTTACAACCAACATATCCGTTGTCTATACATTATAGATGGGTTATTGAGCTTATAACCATGCTTATAGGAATATGGAATATGTGGTATTTAGTGCTTGCAAGAGAGGATCTAACCAATCAAGTTGAAGGCAAAGCCTTAACAACCAAATCCACTCAAGCTATTTGTCATTTTTTGCTTGAAGAAGTGTTTTGTAGATATGGTTGTGTGGGTAAAGTAACTGCAGATAGAGGAGAATTGGATGTTGATAAGGCACACAACTTCTTTGCTCAATTGGGTATTAAGTTGGCTTTAATATCATCCTACAACCCTGAAGGCAATGGAAAGAGTGAGAGAGGCCATCAACCTATTCTCAAAGCTCTAACAAAGTCTTGTAGAGGAAAGATCAAAGAATGGCCTAAAATGCTACCTTTTGCATTATGGGCTGACCGGACTACTCACAGTTGAGTGATTGGGTATATGCCAGCTGAACTTATGCATAAACAACAACCAATTATACCAATTGAAGAATCTATTCTCACATGGAGTCTTCTGCCTTGGGAGGAAGGCATCAGTAGAGAAGAGTTGTTGACTTTGCGCATATGGCAGCTAGAAAGAAGGCATGAAGATGTTCAAGCAGCTATTGAGAAGCTAAAGATAGCAAGACTAAAGAACAAAAGAAGATTTAATAAGCGACATCGACTTTGGCCAAGAGAAATTCAAGAAAATGACTGGGTTCTTGTCTATGACAATAGCCTAGACAATCAATATAGTGCTTCTAGGAAGATGGTAAAGTGTTGGTTTGGCCTATATGTGGTAAAGGTCGTTCATGACAATGCCACATATTCATTGGCTGAATTGGATGGAAAAAGCATGGAGATACCCATAGCTAGAAAAAGAATCAAGCTCTTCAAACGAAGAAAAGTTCAACATATGAGCTAGAAGACTTGAATATAATTCAAGAGCATGAAGACATAGAGGAAGAAGAAGAGGTAGAAGATGAAGACATTGACATGGTAGAAGATACTTCTTTTGACACTGCAAATCCGTAAGATTTTGGCACATGCTAGAGGATGTGTAGGTTAGGAGGGGGTGGATGTCATGCCACTACGTGCACACCCTGTAAAAAAATCTAGAGTGTGGCTTTCTTTTAGATTTAGAGAGCCAATGCCATTTTAGACATTAGTGTTAGTGTCCATGGTTCAAAAATATTAGATTTTAGTCAATTTTTGATATTCTAGATATTATCTCTTGTAAAAAAATCCATAAATCTATAGACAACTTCTAGATTATGATGACATGTAAAAGAAAGCATGTAGCTTTCAGCTAATTTGAAAGGATTTTATGTAAAAAGAGAGATTAACGAAATCGTGCGACGCTCGATTGCTGTTTTCAGGCAGTGAACACCACTCCGAAAGTGGGAGATGAAGAAGGAGTGATCTGACACGATTCTGGCCAGGTGTCTTGGTATCTAACCCCCCTTTCAAAGCCATTGGAAGCATCAGATTGGCGATCTGGGCATCATAGAGAAAGGTACTATTTTGTACACATTTTTGTCTATTAGAGTTATATTTTCTCATAATGCTGAAAGAAATTGACAGGATTCATCTCTATTAGTATTCTTATATATTTTCTAATTCTTTTTGGGAGTATTCTTCTACATCTTCAATCTCTTTGAACCCCTTCTCTTCCGTCTACTCCTCTCCTTGAATCTATCTACATCCTGCTGTCTCTTATCTTCAAGAACTTGGCTTGAAACCTTCAACCCTTCTCTTATCTCTACCATCTCTGAAGTCTAAGCTCTTGAACCCCCATACATTCTTCTCTTGCCAAACCCCTGTGGTGACCTTCAACCCTATGCATTGCGACAATGGGAAGCTGACAATGCTTGAATCTTATATATTTAGGAATTCATTGTATAGCATTTAAATATAATAGTCTTCTCTTGATACGCGTGTTTGGGGAGTTCAGTTTGTCGAATACTTGAGATGCAATTTATCCTTCTTAATGCCCTATCCTCGCACGGATCTAATGCATCTCATGCGGGACTCAAAGCAAATATTTATCAAACTAGAAATACGTTACTTACGGCTGGTACCGTGGTTGGATGGGTGGTGATGTCCTCGCTCGAGGCTTTTGTTGCAAGATTGCCATCTAGGTGTGACAACTTCCACTTGGGTGCCATCCCCGATCTCTTCTCTTTTAGACGTGCTTTATATAGGACTTCTGCGTCTTGTATTCAATTAGCGAGGGCCAGTTGGGGAGCGAGATGAGCTTGCGGTCGAGGGATAATCATGCGGAAATGGGGTATCGATTCGCGGCCAACGGGAGAGAAAGTATGTGTGTGGACACCCTCTACAGAGGGGAAAAACTCCTTCTTCCCCCTCTCTCTTCCTCTCTCTACCTCTCTCTCTTCTTCTTCGTCTTCTTCTTCTCTTTTTCTTCTTCTTCTCCTCTCTTCTTCTCTTCTTTTTTTTCTTCTTTTCTCTCTCTCTCTCTCTCTCTCTCTCTCTCTCTCTCTCTCTCTCCTTTTATTCTTCTTCTCTTCTCTCTCTCCCTCTCTCTTACTCTTCTTCTCCTCTCCACTATTTCTTTATCTCCTCTCTCCTCTCACCTCTCCCTACCTTTCCCTCTCTCTCTCATCGGCAAGGGGAAAAAAGTTACTCAACAGCAAAGGGGTGGGGGGAGATTAAGGTGGTAATTCCCTTTTCTTTTCTACACGCGGGGGGGGGGGGGGGGGGGGGGGGGGGGGGGGAGGGACAAAGGAGTAGTCTCCTCTTTACGATTGGGGGGGGAATTATATAGGTGGTAAGGGGAGGGGGAGTATCATCATCTTCTTCATGTCCTTCCTCCCCGTCCCCAATCGTAAAGAGGAGACTACCACTCCACAATGATACCCCCCCTCCCCTTACCATGTCCTTCCTCCCCTCCACAATCGACACCCTCATCATCTTCACCATGTCCTTCCTCCCCGTCGGCTTCATCGATGGCTTCCACATCATCGTGATGTCTCTCTTGCCACCGTCATTGTCATCTTTCTTCTTCTCATTGACATTACTTCCTCTTCCCCCTCCCTCGCCACCTGTCGGTGACGGCAAGGGGGATGTAAAAAAAGACTGTTTTAATTTGATTTTTAAGGGGGGTGTCTCATGGCAAGATTATTAAAGGGGGGGACATTCGTAACGATGGGACGTTACACAAAATCGGTAATCTATGCATCAACTTTCAATCAACACAACAGAAATCATAGTATACTTTGAATTTGCTGTGTCTACAACCTTGTAGGTCTATAATAGGGCAAAAAATGGCTACCGATACCTAAAAAGTCAACGGTTAAGCCCTTAAGGGCTAGTCTACAAAATATATGGTGCTTTGCTTGCACACTAAATCTCACATCAATTTAAGATCTTCACTCTACCTTGCTTTTGGTACCTCCACAAGCACTATCCAAAAGAAAGAGTGAAAGAATGGGAGAGCTTCTTACTCATTGCTTGCTTGCTCGAATCCTTACTTATTCTTCTTCACTTCAACCTTTAAAACCAGCCTCTCTCAGTATTGCCACTCTGATTTGCTAGCTTTGTTTATAAGGTAGTAAATTACACACAAAACTATAGATCAAGGGGAAAAGTTAGTTTTTTGGTTTCTCTCTTATCCAAAGTCAAAATTCAAAGGATTTGGAGTCATTTATGCGATTCTAGGTATATTTTGGACATGATAGGATGCAAATCATCATGATTCAACATGAAAAAATCTCTAGAGCTACTATGACAAGCTTCATGAGACTCTTGTTACATAAGACTTTGTATTTTGATTGATATTATACTTTCTTTGCAAGTAGGTATAATATATGAAAGTAAAGATTGTGTAAATCAATATTCCATAATGAAGAATAGCAAATCATGGCTTTTGTCATAGGGAGGTCAGACCATATTATACTTTTTTTAAATTTTTGAATTTGTTGACTTATTTAACTTCATTTATGTTTTATAAGGTTATTTGTATTTAAGATTTAAGACGCTATACTTGCCATGTGGTCCACTTCACAACAATATTTGGGCAAAGTATTGAAGATTTTCAAGGTCATGAAATATATGCCTCTAGAATGGCAATATTTGTTTGTTGATGAAGAGTCACCATGTGATTCTTTGCCCTTCACATACATGATATGCCTAGGCTAGATATTGACAGCCATGTGAAATTGCTCTATGTTATATAATTGGAAAGCATCTCTCAAAATAGTGGTAAAGCACTTAAAGCTTCACAATCTTCTTCAACTTTCAAAATTTTCATAAATCCAAGGTTGTGTTTACCTTTTAAAAGATAAGCCTTAGTGATTTTGAGCGTGGCACTAATTTAGGGGAGGTTTCCCATTAAGTGATGAATAATCAACCCTTGTCCAAAGTATGGGCATGAACTTTTTGAAAGTAGATGTGGATATGGGTATAATACTTTTATACTCCAAAATGACATACTTTGCAAAAAAGTGATAAGTAGTAAAGATACAAAAATTCTGAGATGCAAAAAGTGCATATTTATTGATCACTTTCTAAAGTGGTAGGGGAGATTTCCTCGCTAAAAGTGGATGGGGAGTTTACCAAATTAGTAGGTACAAGCCATGTCCTCTCTAATGTGTAAAGGGGAGTGGATGTACAACCCCCTAAACAAACACTTTGGATTTGTTCGTGCTAGTTGGTTTTCTAAAATTGGTTTTCAAAGTTTTAGTCAAAAATTGTTGCAAGACGCATAGGCGAGTTTTTAGTTTTTGATTGGACATGGGTATTCTATTCGTCGGGACACCCTTTATTCTATCTTCTCAAATGGACACCATCACCTACCTCTCTCTCTCTCTCTCTCTCCCCTTTGGCCATGAAGTAACAAAATTTAGTGGATGAGAAGTAAGATGTATACAAGGGATAATGAATTTTTAAAAACATAATCAAATTTAGAATGTAAGAACTTTCCACTTTCTAAATTTAGTGGATAAGAAGTAAGATGTATACAAAAGATAACGACTTTTAAAAAACATGTCAAATTTAGAAAGTGGGAACTTCCCAACATGGCCTCCTTCCTAGAATGAAAATTAGAAACAAATCTTGAAATCAATCTTTGGGTTTTTGCCTCCCAGGAATGACTCCTTTCCTTTGTTCCTTCGAGTGCGTAATTGATCTAAGAGTCCTCCACAATAAGTGTTAGTGGCATTTTTCTTTATGGGAAAGGGAACTCTTTGCCCTTGTTTTTCGAGACAATGTTTGACATATCAGCACTTACTCCAAGAGGTACCACATACCTAGCTAGGTGCAGTTGGAGTTATGAAGTTGCTAGTTTTTGATATCTTGCCTTGTGGGAAAAGGGGCCTTTTTTCCCTTATTTTTCCATGTAGGATCACGAGCTTCCGCTCCGGAGAGGCACCACATACCTGACTTGGTGGAGGGGGTTCTCACCTCCCCACCTTGGGTCGAGACTCGAGAGTCCCTCCCCTGACCATACCTAGCTAGGTATGTGGTCTTTCTCTTGCACTTAGCTAGGTATGCCCATTGCCATGCATCTCTCGGAGCTCATGACGTCATGGGTGGTCATGGTGTCGTCATAATTCACAATGTGGGAATTTGTATAAAACTTCTTGTGGATTTTAGCTGCAGTTCTACAACTATAGGATGCTACAGTAGTAACAACAGGAAGCCAGACGCCTGGATCACAGACACAGACGAGACATCATCCATCGCCCTTCCCTGCACAGAACTCTTGCGGTTCATTCTTGAATCGCAGCAGTGGAGATGCAGATCAGAAGGAAAACATGGCAGCCAAGCTGCCTGCCCTTGACAGACTCATCTCTGCACTGCAACAATGCAGGCAGGAGAAGAATTTGCCCCAAGCCAAGCGCCTGCTCGCATACATGCGGCAACACCGGCTCGACACGCACGCTGTCCTTGGCAACTACCTTGTGCCCTTGCTGGTGGAATGCGGGAGCTTGCTTGATGCCCAACATGTCTTTGAAAGGCTGTGCCATCGTAACGAGTACTCCTGGAGCGCCATTCTTTCAGGGTACATCAACTGTGGGGACCCCCAGCAGGCCTTGCTTCTCTACCGCAAGATGCGGGATGAGGCCGTGCCGCTTAACAGCCACATGCATGTGGCCCTCCTGAAGGCCTGTGCATTGCTCAAGGATGTGGAACGGGGCTGTATGCTTCACTCAGAAATTGTTAAGCATGGACTGTTGGAGGCAGACCTTCACATTGGCAATGTCCTTGTGCATATGTATAGCAGATGTGGATTGCTTGCAGAAACTAGACTTGTGTTTGACAGCCTTCACATTCGAGATGCAGTCTCATGGAATTCGTTGATTGCAGGGCTTACTGATCATGAGCTTAATGAGGAAGCCCTAAACTACCTGGATCAGATGCAGTTACAGGGTGTTTCTCCGGCTGAGGTTACATATCTCTGTGGCTTGAAGGCTTGTAGTAACACAGGAGCCACAGACAGGGGCTACATTCTTTGTGCTGATATTATCGGTAGGGGGATGGAAATAAGTCTCTTTTTAGGCAGTGCAATGGTAGACATGTATGCAAAAGGTGGTTGTCTTGCAGAAGCACAGCAAGTGTTTGAGAAGCTGCCAGATCGTAATGTGGTCTCATGGAATGCATTAATTGGAGGATTTACTGAACATGGCTTTGAAGAGAAAGCACTGAGCTTTATTCAGCAGATGCTCCTAGAATATGTTTCTCCAGATGATCTTACACTTGTGTGCTGCTTGAAGGCTTGCTGTAGCATGAAATCCAGAGAAAGAGGCCAAGAACTACATAGTGATATAACCAAAAGAGGGCTGGAACGAGAGCTTACTTTGGCTACCACATTGGTGGATATGTATGCCAAATGCAGCTCCATTGAAGAAGCACAAGCAGTGTTTGACACACTGGTAGTACGAGATGCTGTCAGTTGGGCTGCATTGATATCAGGATATGCTGAGAATGGATTCGCAGATGTTGTAGTGAATTGTCTCAAACAAATGCAATTGGAAGGCATTTCTTTACTGGCCGAGACATTTGCTTATAGCTTGAAAGCTTGTGCCATTAGTAGATCTTTTACTACAGGTCAACAGATATACACCGAAGTAATAAAAAGGGGATTAGAGAGGGAACTTCATGTTGGAACCTCATTGGTGGATATGTATGCCAAATGTGGCTTGCTTTCAGAAGCAGATGAAGTCTTTAAAACCCTGCCAGTTCAAGATGCAGTCGCATGGGCTGCCCTAATTTCAGGCTATTCTGAAAAAGGGCTTGGTAATGAAGCATTAGACTGTCTTAGAAGCATGAAACAGAAGGGTATCCCTCTAGTTGCAGACACATTTGCTTGCTGCTTGAAAGCTTGTGGCTTGGTAGGAGCTGTAGAAATAGGCCAAGACTTTCATTCTGAACTAATTAAAAGGGGATTAGAAAGAGAGCTCTATGTAAGTACTACACTCTTGGACATGTATGCTAAGTGTGGCCTGCTTGCAGAGGCACAGAAAACACTCAGCACACTATCTGATCAGGGTCCAGCTACATGGAATGCATTGATTGCAGGATATACTGATCATGAATTTGGCGAGGAAGCACTGAAGAGCTTTGAACAAATGCAGTTACAGGGCATATGTCCAGTTGCTGACACATTTGCCTGCAGCTTCAAAGCTTGTGGCATGATAGGGGCTTTAGAGAAAGGACAACAAATCCATTCAGAAATTATTAAAAGGGGACTAGAAAAAGATGTTTTTGTTGGCAGCACAATGGTAGACATGTATGCAAAACGTGGCTCTCTTACTGAAGCCAAAGAAGTCTTTGACAAGTTGCCAGTTCGTGATGTTGCAACTTGGAATGCTATGATAAAGGCTTATGGGGAGAACTATCAGGGTGACTGGGCCATCCACTGTTTTGAAGAAATGCTAAGTCAGGGCATGAAACCCAATGTTGTTACATTCACATGTCTCCTAACTGCATGCAGCTATGCTAGTCTTGTTGAAAAGGGCCAGGAATATTTCAGGTGTATGAGGGAAATGTATCAAATTGAACCAAGATTGGAACATTTCACTTGTATGATTGATCTTCTTGCTCGATCAGGGCTCATTTGTGAGGCAGAGAAGCTTGCAGAAGGAATAAGGTGCTTCCCTCCAAAAGAAGTTTTGAGATCTTTGCTTACTGCCTGTAAAATTCACGGCAATGTAGATCTGGGACTGAAATGCTTTCGGCAGCTTGTGGAGGTGAATCAAGAAGATGGTGCTGCATATCTACTGATGGCTGACGTTTATGCAAATGCTGGTAGGTGCAGTGATTCAAAGAGAATTGAAGAGGCTAGGATGTATGCAGAAGCAAAGAAAAAGCTTGGGAGTGCCTTTATTGAGGTAAATAAAGAGTTCTATGAATTTGTTGTAGGTGATATGGAGAGCAAGTTTGTGTCAGTAATATTGCATATGTTGAGTTCACGGTTGAAGAATGAAGGCTATATGCCAGTTTTAGATGTGGTTTGATGAGGACGATGCAATGTCTGAATTTTACTGGCACAGGGAACTCATCATACCATACAACTTGACTTGATGCTATTAACAATTGCATTGCATTCAGACTGTAAATAACAGATACAGATCACATAACTAAATCGCTAACCCGTTTTAAGTAACACATTTTGAGCTAAGGGTAGGTGACACATTTAAGTTAATCCTTCAGAAGATCCTCAATGTACTGTGCTATCACCTAAAGTTGATTCTTCTGAAACCGACTATTTCGACGTGCCAATAATAAGAATGGAGAACATGACATTTCTAGTTGCATCTTAGCTAATTATTCTTTTTTGACAGTGCGCACAATATTTTGGTTAAGCAATATTTTGATCATGTAGATTGACAACAGGTGATTTGGCTAGGATAGTCAACATCAGAATAAATATCCTGTAACATTGGGAAAACACAAACAATGCAGACTGCTTTGTCTCCCCTAGAGAGAAGCAAGCACAGAATGATTAGATTGCTGTAATGCCACAGAATAAAATGAAAGGCTGAGAGTTAGCATCTCAGAAGGTATTGCAGGCTATTATCTGTTGAGAGTCATCTCCTGCCACATCAGTAGTGCCACGTGGCAGCAGTTGGACTGTCCGACTGCAGTCGACTGCAATGCAGCCGGCCTCGCTATTTCGGGCATTTTTTCAGGCATTCTTTACAGCCTTTTTAAGGCTGAGTTTCCAGCAGACTTCCACACTTGTATCTGACAGATCTCAGCCTGCTGGTGACGGAGACAGCACTCGGGGCCGACAGAGATCGAGGTCCTCAAGGCAGAGACATACGCAGATTTTCTCTCTACACTCCAGTATAATTCTGCATGCTTACACAACATTCTTCATTGCAGATTTTCTGTGTTTCACTGTCACTTTCTCTCTCTCCTCTTTGTTCACTCTTTGTCACGGTCATTTGCTTCTGCATTGCTCCACTCTGACATGGTATTAGAGCATTGAAGGACGGACTTATCTGAAGAGGAGTTTTCGGTGCAACACAAAGCTGTGTTTTTAGCATTCAAGTGTGAGTAGGTGGGCTGTGCATTAGAACAAGGCTAAGGCAAGCGTGGGCGTGCGAGAAAAGAGAAGATTTGTTGAAGTTGTTGCTGTTTTTTTGTTGTTAGAGAAGGAAGAAGGTTGCATTTTTGGCCTTAAAGTACAGATTTTACCTCTTCTTCGTCACTGGCGGTTGAAGAAGGTTTCGGGACGTGGAGACAATAGCCCTAGCAGGCTATATTTTCACAGTCAGAGGGGGTTTCTTTTGCATTTCTGTAGGCATTGTAGGTGAAGATATTTGCAGAGATTGATGTGGAGTTCTAGGCGATCATGGATCGGAAGGTGCCTGAAATACTCGGCTCTTTTATCAGATCAAAAGCTCGATGGCGATAATTATTGTATGTGGCGTGTGATGATATTGGCCATCTTGGAGTCTTACGATTTGGCGGAGCTTGTGATGGAGAAGATTAATCGGCCCTCGGTGAGAGATGAGTCAAAACTCTCTTCAAATGCTTGTGCGGAGTTGACCAAGGCCTAGTCTCATTGGGACAAGCTAAATGTTAGAATTTGTTCTTTTATTTTTCTATCATGTTACAAGAGCCATGATAGCCTATATAGAGCACTTGACGGTGGCTCGAAAGATATGGTTGGAGCTTGATCAAATATACAATGGGATAACCTTTATAAAGAGGGTTTCTTTGGAGGTGTAGATGTGGACCTTGTCCGTGAATAAGTCTTCGTTTTCAGGAATATATCAACAAACTTTGGCAGCTTTAGATGCAGGTTCAAAATGCGGGGGAAGTTCATTTCCTTCGAAGACATGGTGATTACTATATTGTTCTAGTTGTCGCCACAATTTGGTACTTTTTATTTCACTCTTATTGCTTCAGGGCGAGAGTCGACTCTTCATTGGGAAGAGTTTGTTCCTATGGTCTTGGACCAAGAGGAACAGTTGAAGGGACAAAATGCTTCCAAATCGGAGGCATTGATTGGTTACGCCTCTCAGAAGAAAGGGAAGGACCAAAAGGAGGACAACAAATCCAAGAAGAACAAAGAGCAAGAATCGACATGTCATATTTGTAGTAAGACTGGCCATTGGAAGAAGGATTGCCTTGACAAGGACAATAATGACATCAAGGACACAGGATTCTGGAGTAGTGGTTGCACCCTTATCCGTTGCTTTTCTTTACTTAGCGGTCATCAAGGACTCTACACTGAAGACTTCTGATGTTGCTACGACAGCTCCCTAGGCTCGAGAGTGGATCGTGGATAGTGGTGTCTCACGACATGACTCCTTCGACAATTGGTAGTGTCCATTTACGACCATCGCGTGGGCACATTTTCATAAAAGAGTTCTTTTGTCTCTATTGCTACATGGGGTGAGATGCAACTGATTCTTTTAGATGGACGTTGTGGTACCCACACTTCCGAGGTGTTGTATGTGCCAGGTATAGGGTATCATTTGCTTTTGGTACATAAGATTTGTTCTCTTGGTCTTTTAGTGGAGTTTGAGAGTGATGTTGTTCGAGTCCTTGATCGTGGATCAAGGAAGGTTCTCTCTTCAGGATATGAGGAGAATTGCATCTACAAATTGAAGTTTTCTTCCACTTATCTCTCAGACACAGTTCGAGCTATGGCAAGCTCGGTTTGGCCACTTGAACTATGAGTATCTTCATAAGGCGTTGCGAGGATCGCTTGTTCGAGGTTTGCTAGACATAGTGGTGAGCCAACAGCCATGTGTCTCCTGCATTCGTGGAAAGCAGCATCGGGATGTGATTCCCCACAAAGCTTCGAGATGGCCTACTTCACCTATGGAGCTTATATCTACGGATCTTTGTGGCATGATGAGGAATGAGTCCTTAAAGGGGAGCTTGTACTTCATGTTGATCGTAGATGACTACATCAAGATGACATGGGCTTACTTCTTGATGCTGAAGTCGGAGGCTTTCTCCCACTTCAAGGATTGGCTTCTCTTTGAGGAGAACCGATCGGGCCAAAGATTGAAGACCTTGCAATCAGACAAGGGTGGTGAATTTGTTTCTAATGAGTTTGCTCATTTTTGTGCAAATAAATGCATTCATCAAGAGTTTGCTAATACTAACACTTCTCAAGAGAGTGGCATTTTGTAGCGGAAAAACTGAAGTGTGATCGAGATGGCATACACCATGATGGAGCACCGACAAACATCTCAATTTCTGTGGGCCGAGGCAGTGGCTATGACAATCCACATCCTAAGTCAATCCCCTACTTCAATCGTTGACAGGATGACATCTTTTGAGTTTTACTTTGGGACTAAGCCTGATGGCTCTTATTTTTGGATTTTTGGGTGTGATGTCTATGTGCACATCCCAAAGATATAGCGTGACAAATTTGCGGCGGCTTCTCAACAACAGGTATTTGTTGGCTATAGCTCACAATCCCAAGATTATTGCTTGTATGATCTAGTAAAGTGAAATGTCTACATGAGCTGAGATGTGTGGTTTGTGAAAGTTCTCGCCACAGAAGGGGGGTGAGGAGTATCTCGTGCTTGGAGATCTAGGGGAGAGTTGGGCTCTTGAGATAGTTCCTTTGGAGCCAGAGTCTCTTGATAGAGATTCTTCTTTAGATTTTGAGTCTTCTCTTCCACCGGCCACTCCTTTGGAGATTCCGTCGGTGGATGTACCCGAGCCTTCAGTAGATGGGGAGTGCCACAGAGAGATCTGGCTTCCTCCTTGTTGGGGCCATGACACACTCCGTGATTTAGGGATCTAGGGGTCCTTAAGAAGTGGGAATCGTAGGATGGACTATGGAGGTTACGGAGGCACCGGGCACATTCTATGGAGCTTGTTTGCTCCAACTATTGTTTGATATCCTTTGTTATGCAGAATAGAGAGCTTACATCAGTGAAGGAGGCTTTACAGTCTGATAATTAGCAAAAGGCGATGGAAGCCGAGTTGGAGGCTATTGAGCGGAATGGCACTTGGTTTCTTGTTCCTCGTCTCTCTCATAAGAAGGTTATTGGTGTCAAATGGATCTTTAAGTCCAAGTATCATAATGATGGCTTATTGGACAAGCACAAGGTTCGCCTTGTTGCTAAAGGTTTTGTACAATGCCCAAGTGTTGACTTCCATATTCAGCTTGCATGGTGACTATTCGTGCTGTTCTTGCCTTGGATGGTCATAGGAGATGATGTGTTTTTCAATTGGATGTGAAGTCGGCCTTCTTGAATGGTGATTTAAAGGAGGAGATCTATGTAGAGCAACCTCCTAGATTTGGTTCCTCAGATGGGAAGTCTTACAGGTTAAAGAAGGCCTTGTATGGCTTGAAGTAGACTTCACGTGCTTGAAACGAGAAGATTGATTCGTTTCTCCAGGCCAAGTTGGGATATCAATGCTCTAAGGTTGATCTGTAGCTTTATGTGCACACGTTCGAGGGAGGTCGTGTGTTGTTTGTTTTGTATACTGATGACTTGATTGTTGCAGGTGATCATACCTAGAAAGTTGAAGAGACGAAGGCAACCCTACATTAGAAGTTCGAGATGACGGATTTAGGACTTCTCCATTTCTTTTTGGGTCATGAGATTTATCAGTCTTAGAGGGGGATTTTCATCTCTCAGCAAAGATATGTACAGGAGCTCTTGGTATCTGGATTTTCATCTCTCAGCAGATATATGTACAGGAGCTCTTAGTATCTTTTGAGATGGAAGATTGACGTTCCATTTCTACTCCCATGGATTTGAACTAGAAGGCCACTTTACACACAGATTCTCCTTTGGTGGATGCTACCCGCTACCATAAGCTGATTGGATCATTAATTTGGCTCCTCAACACATGAGTTAATATATGTTTTGGTGTAGGTCTCTTGGTTGGGTTCATGAGTACCCCTCAGTAGGTTCATTGACGAGTTGTTCAGAGGATACTTCGGTTTCAGAGGGGGACCTCCGGCCTTGGGATTTTCTATCTAGCAAGTACATATGCTTCTGATCTTGTTTTTGCAAGTTGGAGTGATTCAGATTGGGTTGGCAATGTGGATCAAAGGTGGTCTACTATAGGTTATTGTTTTACCTTGGGTGATGGTGCTATCTCTTGGAGTAGCAAGAAGCAATCCACAGTAGCCCTATCTTTGACTGAGGCAGAGTATCGGGATGCGTCTTCTACCAATTGTGAGACTGTGTGGCTTCGGCGGTTGTTGGAGGAGTTTGGCTGCCCCCAAACTCGTCCTACTATCTTGTGGTGCGACCATGAGGGTTGCATTGCCTTGGCACAGAATCCCGTATTCCATGCTCGGATGAAGCAGATAGAGATCTAGTATCACTTCATTAGGGAAAAGCTTCTGGATGTGACCATTGATGTGGTACTATAAGACTGAAGATAATCTTTTAGATTTGTTTTCGAAGGTACTTCCCCAGACTTTACTTCATCAACATTCCAGATCCCTCAGTTTGCTACCTTGTTCAGGATTTAAGAGGAGGTGTTGAGAGTCATCTCCTGCCACGTCAGTAGTGCCACGTGGTAGCAGTCGGAGTGTACGACTGCAATTGGCTATATTAAATGCAGTCGACTTGGCTATTTCGGGTATTTTTTCAGGCATTTTTTAAAGCATTTTTAAGGCAGAGTTTCCAAGAGACTTTCATACTTATATATGATAGATTTTAGCCTACTGGTGACGGATGAAAGGTGAGAAGGATCGAAGCTTGCACGCGAGAGCTATGGCGGGAGAGTAAGAGCAAGAAAGAGAGACACAAGAAATGGGAACTCCAATAACCACAATGTGTGGTCGGGCCTTCCTTTATTCAAACTGTTACTAAAATAATAAAGAATAAGTGACTGTGACGGGCACCTGCCACCTGTAGTGTGCAGTGGTGGGTACTGTCAGTGTAGTAATATACGGGCGGCTAGGCGGAGGCGCCTTTACCCCCAACAACCTCCCACTTAAAGGCGAGTTTGTCCCAGTGAGAGAGAAAAAAGAAAAGACAGTACAACATGTACACATGTACAATAGGATGAGGAAAAAGATGTCATCTCATCCAATGCCCATCAAGCTCTTGAGGAAGGCAAAGCGCTCAGTAGTGAGGCTCTTTCGTGAGCAAGTCTGTAGGATTCTGCTCAGTCGGAATCTTGACAAGGTCAACAGATCTGTCCTCAATGACCTCGCGAATGGCGTGATACCTTATCTCAATATGTTTCGTCTTCGCATGGAAGACCGGATTCTTGGCCAACTAAATGGTACTCATAGAATTCGAATACAGTGTAGGCATAACATCTGTCATACCAAGGTTTGTAATCAAATGGTCTAACCAGATAGCCTCTTTGCAAGCCTTTGTGGCTGCAATATACTCGGCCTCTGTAGTAGAAAGAGCCGCACACTTCTACACCTTGAACATCCAAGAGATAGCCCCTTCAGCATAGGTGAACACATAGCTAGAAGTGGACTTTCTACTATTTACATGTCCTGCATAATCAGAGTCAGTGTACCCCACGACTCGTGTATTCTGGCTATCATAACAAAGACACATATCTGATGTGCCCTTCAGGTACCTCATGATACCCTTCGTGGCATCCCAATGTTTCTTGCTAGGTGTAGCCATATAATGTGCCACAACCCCAACTGCAAAAGCTATATCTGGACGGGTGGCTATCATGGCATACATAAGACTGCCCACGACTAATGTATAGGGAACCTTGGCCATCTCAGCCCCTCAGCTCATCTATCTGCGGGGACAATCGGCCTTTGAAACCTTCACATAAGAAGGTAATGGACATCCGATAAGCTTAACATCCTGCATGCAGAAGCACTCAAGGACTTTATGAATGTGCTCCCTCTATGACAGACAGAGTAGTCCTTGAGACCAATCGCACGTAATACACATATCAAGTATATGAGAGGCTTATCCTAGATCTTTCATCTCAAAGATATTTTTGAGCTGAGCCTTAAGAGCATCTAGCTCCTCATGAGCTGTCCCTGCTAAAAGCATGTTCTCCACATAGAGTACCAAAATCAGTAAAGAACTGTTACGGGATTTCTTCGTGTACAAGCACAGATCCATAGTGCTGCGGCTGTAGCCTTGTGACTGCATGAACACATCAACTTATGGTACCATTCCCTAGGTGCCTACTTGAAGCCATATAGACTCTTCTTTAGCTTGCACACTAGGTGTTCCCTGCCAGGGTCTACAAAGCCCTTAGGCTGCTCCATGTAAATCTCATCACGCAAGTCCCCATGTAGAAAAGCCATCTTGATATCCATCTGGTACAAGTCCAGGTCAAGCTGTGCAACCAAGGCCAAGACTAAGCATAGGGTGGTCATCTTGACCATAGGAGAAACGACTTTATTAAAGTCAACACCATGCTTCTGCTTAAAACCCTTAGCAACCAATCGAGCCTTGTATGCTGGCTTGGGGTATCAAGGGGTACTTTTCAGCTTGTACACCCACTTGCATGGCAAAGCCTTTTTACCCTAAGGTAAGGAAATCAAATCCCAAGTCTGATTCTTATGCAATGAGTCAAGCTCAGATTGCATAGCTCTCTCCCAAGAGTGACAATCACCCCTGTGCATAGCCTCATCATAAGTGAGAGGCTCTCTTGCATTTGTAACCACCAGTACATAATCCACAGAGGGCGCAAAATGGTCAGGAGGTCGTATATCTCTAGTAGAATGCCTCAATCTATACTTTGCCACCTGATCGACATCCTGTCTAACATTAGCATGTCTAACATCTGGGCCATGAGCATCAGGTGATGCTGCACACTGCTAGTGGGCCATGGAGCGAGTTGAATAGGAGCAGGTGACTCCTCCTAAAAGATAACTCTGCGTACCTCAACCACTTTCTTAGGCTGCATATGCATTTTGTCCTCATGAAAGATGGCATCATGGTTGCGGATCACTTTCCGCGCCTGCGGATCCCATAGACGGTAACCCATATCTCCTGCATCTCCATAGCCAATGCATTTGACACTCTTAGGATCCAACTTATTGCGTTTGTCCTTGGGCACATGGTAGAATGCCTCACAGCCAAAGACATGCAAATGACCTCTACAATCTGAAAGTCAATGCCATTGCTAGGCGACCTGTTAATGAGATGCACTGCAGTAGTAACTGCCTCAGCCCAAAAGTGTTGCGGTAAGCCAGCTTGGCTAAGCATGCTACAGACCCTTTCCTAAATGGTTCTATTCATATATTCAGCCATACCATTTTGGGGTGGGGTGTAAGGGGCGGTCAACTGACGCTTAATACCCCGCTCATCATAAAACTACTCAAAAGCACGTGATACATACTCACCCCCATTATCTGATCGTAGGCATTTGAGCCTTTTCCCAGACCGGTTCTCTGCCAATGCAAGCCAATGCTGAAATGTGTCTAAGACATCAGATTTTCTCTTTATGGGATAAGCCTAAACCTTACGTGAGCAATCATGTATGAAAGTACCAAAGTACTTTGCCCCACCAAGTGACTGACAGGGCATGGATCCATATACATCTGAGTGCACAAGAGCCAAGGGCTCACCCATGCGTTTCTTACCAGACTTTTTATGCGTATTTATAGTCCACTTGCTATACAAGCAATGATCACAAGAATCAAAATGTGAAGCGTCAAAAGGCAAAAGATACTGCAAAGCACGAAGCATTTTCATTCCTTTAAGAGACATATGTCCCAAACGACCATGCCAAAGGGATACATGGGGAATAGAACCCATAGGCAAAACATGATCCAATGTAGCTCCCGATACAAGTAAGGGATAGAGGCTGCTAGACTTGGCACCTCTTGCAAGTACAAGCCTGTCGCGAGTAATCTTTTATGCAAAGTCTCCAAAAGTCACAAAATACCCTGCATCATCAAGCTGTCTAGCTGACATAAGGCTGTGTGTCAATGCAGGTACATGGCGTACATCATGTAAAACAAAAGAGCTTCCAGAAGGAAATTATAGCCTAACATCTCCAATGCCCACAATATCAAGAGACCTGTCATCACCAAGACGCACAGAACCAGACATGGTACGATAGATATGAAACCAATCTTTACGGGGTGTCACATGAAATGACGTACCCAAATCCAAGAGCCATCACTGCGCATACATGGAATGTATCTTCGAAGTCTGTAAGGCATCACATGCAGAAGTTGCAAGTATGTAATCATAATCTAAATCAGTGGCCTGTATGACATTAACCTCTTCTATCTTCACACTGGACTTTGTAGGTACAATACTGCGCTCAGAAGACTTTTTATGCACTTTTTCTTTTTCCTTTTCCTTGCGATTATCATCACGCATTTTATGGCACCACGGCCTAATATGTCTTGCTTTCCCACAATAATGACAGGTAAGATTAGACTTTCGTCCACGGGACTTACTGCGACCACATGACTTGGACCTGGACTTCTGAGAGTCCTTGCCCTTGTGATCATTATCATGCCTGCCATGTCTGCCACCTCTAACGGTCAATGCATGTGAAGGAAGCATCATTATTTCTCCTGTTGATTTTCTCAGTCAATAAAGCACTCTCAACATCTTTGATTTTCAACCCATCAAGCTTGTTCGTGTATATGGCAGTACGGAAAACATCCCATGATTCAGGCAAGGTGCCAAGCAGAAACAACGGGTGCAAGTTATCTTTGAACTCAATACCCTGTGACAACAGACTCTTCATGATAACATGAAACTGACTGAAAAGAGATGAAAGGGAGGTCCCCTCCTTCATGCGAAGGTCCATTAACTGTTTCAATCAATGCATCTGTGACGCAGGACTTTGCTGTGCATAAAGCTCCTAAATCTTCTCCCATAAATCCCATGCACTCTGATTTTCATCTTCAACAACATTATGATGAACCTCTTTTGAGAGTGACAAAATAATGGTAGACTTACATAGCTCATCAACTCCCATCCAAACATCATCATCCATATCCTCAGGTTTGACACATTTGAAACGCTAGGGTTTAATCTGCAACTTCTGCACCAAAACATGCTATATTTGGGACTTCCAATATCCATAGTTGGTACCATCCAACTTGGCAATGTTAAAGAGAGCCGTGTCTTTCAGATGACCAGCCATACTGTCCCAAATCAATGCAAAAAAAGGCAAAATTGCAGGTTGCTGTAATTAGTAAAAAACACATTAAAACCACTGCTAAAACTGACTGAAAGAGTAAATTTTACCAAGAGAAACACATGTCCACCAAATATGACCAAGATAACATAAAATAGTAAGCATTACCCTCAGAGAAGTGCTCAAAATCTACAGATTTCAGCTTGCTATAATAAATGATAGATTTCAGTAAATGAGAGCTAACTGTGCCAAAAGCGGATTCCAAGTCAATCATATACTACCAAGACCATAACCAGCATCATGCGGGCATACCATAGGCATATGACAATCGATAAGCATGAATCCAACACCCAAACATGTCATGAAATATCTGCCTGTGAGTTGGCATACCCCCCAGTCAATGAAGCAAAAATGTTCCTACCACTACCAAGACTTGACACAAGTAGGTGTCAGCTCACAAAGAGAGGGACCCAAGTCAAAGAGGCAGCTCATAGGCATCGAAAATGAACCAAGACATATGAACCATGCATCATCCCAAAGGTAAGAGATCCCAAATAGTCTCAAAAGCTCAAATTGCATAAGATCCACCTGCTCAATGTCGATAAAGCATCCAAAGATGCTCCCATTGGCACAAAAGCCATAAATATCAAGCAACAAAGCTCGAAGAAAGCATGTACAAGCACCAGTGACAAGTGTCCAAGATCAAGCATCAATGAGACATCCCGAACATGTAGGTGGTAGAGCATCCATATTTAGCATCCATAGACATTAAGTACATCCCAAAATAAACTCTGGAAAGCTAATAAATAGCCCAAGTAAGCTCTAGGAGTCCAAACTTAAGCCAAGACAAAGCTCCAGTAGCAAGCGGCTCCAAACAATGTAACTAGCATGCATAGGTGATATAACCCGTAATGGCAGTCAAGGCAGTCAAGCATAGAGCAAAGTATGCCATAAGTGCATCAAAGACGGAGCATCCAAATGCTTTCCAAAGCTGAGCTCAAGCTCAATCAATGATCCGGAGTGTAAGCCAAGCTCAAAGTCGATCCCCAAATATCAATACATCACTATGTATGCTCGAAACATAGCCCGAATAGCATAGGCATAACCAAGCATGAGTTAAATAGCTTCAGCCCACTATATTATAGCAGTGATTCACTATGCAAAACTAAATATTTCAGCATCAAAATCAGCTCCAAAATGGTGGCAAATCAATAGGCATGCATCCCTGAATCAATAGGCATTAATTGGGACCAACCAGACATCAAATAGCAATGCCGGGCAAGCATAAACATCAAATGACACTGTAGCATTGTTATAAGCTGCATGTGGAATGTTATGACAGTCCCAAAAAAGTGCCAAATCAGTCCTGAATCAATGTCAATGCTCAAACCTTCAATGCCAAGCATCAAAGCATGTTCATATGCCCGAAATGGAGCCTTTGCAAGTGCCCAATGCTTGGGAAGCTGGAGATGAGGAAGACCAAACTGTAGCTGTTGGAAATAGAATGAAAAACTGGCGCAACTTGATCTGGGGTTACTACAATGCCACGTGGCCTAAATGGCAAGTGTGGGGGGTAGGGTAGGCACCAATGAAGCCTAGGAAGAGGCCTCAACAAGCCACCATGAAGGGGGAGCAAGATATGAGCTCCATGAACCTTGGATATGGCAGTTCTATTTCTTGCACCCTGTGGAATGAATAAAACCTAGTAAAGAATGAAGCAATACCTTTGTGTGAATGCCATGAGGGTGCCCCAATAGGTTGGGAGGAAGCTCAGGAAGCCGGGGAGTGACGGGACTCAAGGGAGTCAACTATGGCTGCCGGGATGGAGACCCAATGCGAGTAGGGAGTTGATGGGAAGCTGAGAATGCCACGAGCCAAGCTCAAGAGTCAGGAAGCCGTGCTTTGATATTAGTTGAAAGGTGAGAAGGGTCGAAGCTTGCACGCGAGAGCTATGGCGGGAGAGTAAGAGCAAGAAAGAGAGAGACAAGAAATGGGAACTCCAAAAACCACAATGTGTGGCCGGGCCTTCCTTTATTCAAACTGTCACTAAAAGAATAAAGAATAAGTGACTATGATGGGTGCTCACCACTTGCAATGTGCAGTGGCGGGTACTTTCAGTGTAGTAATACACGAGTGGCTAGGCGGAGGCGCCTTTACCCCCAACAACGAAGACAACACTTGGGGCTAACGGAGTTCGAGGTCCTCAAGGCGGAGACATATACAGATATTCTCTGCACCTATGTATAATTCTGCATCCTTATACAACATTCTTCACTGTAGATTTTCTACATTTCCACTGTCTCTTTCTCTTTCTCTCTTCTCGCTCTATTCACTCTTTGTCACGGTCATTCACTTCCGCATTGCTTCACTCTAACATTATCATGGGCCTCCAGTGTCCAAGAACCTTGTAAATCTAGATAAGTATTCATGCTCCTTATGCCTATTTGGTATCTCTAGGAAAGCCAGAAAAGCTTCCCAAATTCTGTACTTAGGAATGAACTTGTCTGATCTGTAAAGCAATTGACAAATTTCCTGTGGAATGGTTTTGGTCTCTACTTTGCCGAGGGAACTATCGTTGCATGAGGGTCAGCTTGTTAGGGATCCAACATGCTATATACCTGGCTAGTTGTAAAGTGTTGCAAAAAACAAAAAAGCTTTCGGAGGATAGGCACCCAATCTGCCAATCTACCCTCTTAACTGGAATGTGGAATTGGCTCATGTGATAGCATGTCAAAATGGCTATGATGCAAGCACAAAGTAACCCACATTTGCCAAATTATAAGTTATTTTGTCTTCAATCTTGGCCAAGGAGGGACAATGTTTACTTGTGGGTCTGTTGGCATTTTCATTCTGCTAAGGTCAATAGAATTCTAGTTGAATTAGGACAACCTAGAATTGCCTCGTAGAATATACAAAAGCACCATTTTAATATAATCTACCTTTGTAGTAGTGTATATATGCATTTGTGATCATGAAATTATAGACTAGCATGCATTGTTGTCCATGGTCATTTTCGGATGGTATTTAAAGGTGAAAAAAGGTCATCTCCATGATCTCTTTTCACATTCATTTTGATTTTGGGAATACAAAATTTTAAACATGTACAGAGAAACTTTGTGACAGAATAATAACTATGATCGAATGAGAGTTAATCAAATTATCCTAAGGTGCAAAATTGCTCTTTAATTTCTAACTCACATTGGAAAAATGTAAGTTGGAACATTTCACATGTAAAAAGGTAAACAAAATCACGAAGGCTTGCCATATTGCAAGTAGTGTGTGTGTATTATGAAGTACTTTTTACATTTTTTGATAACCCCCACCTTAATTTTGGCCTAGTAGCTACATGACAAACCCATGTAGTGTTGGCCTTTATAGAGTCCCCGTCCCATGGCCCTATAAGGGTAAAGGCTTTGTAGGTATACCATGGTGTTACCTATAGTTGCACCTATATAGGAAGTAGTAGTCATGCAAGCTTTGCTTGGGTTGTGTTTCTACATGTGATTCCCTAGGCTCGATGTGGTGAACCCTCACATATGTGGCGTCATGAGGGTGTAGTCCTAAGTTGTTCCTCAATGTTATATCTTTCTATATCGTGAATAAAAAGGGTTCCTTATTGATATATCTTGTGTGTCTTTTCACTTTTCTATTCTTGTGCCACATGAGTTACCATTGGAAGTGTTGTAAGGATCGTAACACTTGGTATCAAAGTAACTCTAGTGCAAAAGCAAACTAGCTCAATAGGGGAGTAGGCTCATTGACGTAGAGGAGATCCTACTACAAGGAAACATGATGATCCATGACGTGATACGGTGTAATATGACACAATGCAATGCCTCCTCAAACATGATACTTGTTGAAAAGGGAAAGCAAACTTGATGTGCCAACAAAGTTGAGAGGGTGTCATGGCGTGATAGGGATGTGTGGCATACCATTCAAAATGACAACTTGAAGAGAGCTCAAGATATGGAAGGATACGTCTTTTAAAGAGGAACTCGAGCTATGTCACTAGCTCAAAGCTAATCACATAAGAAGGAGCTACGGCTCAAACAAATCAAGCAAACATGGAAGACAATCAAGGAGTTGGAGAAGACTCACAAAGGCATTAAGTTGCAGCGCAATCTAAAAGAGAAGATTGAAGAGCTAGATGAGGACTTGGAGGAGGTCGATTACTAATTGATCATGGCGCAAGAAAGAGCTAAGTTGTGGCAAGTCAAGGTGGCCCGACACCTCAACACAGAGCTGTAAGGAGATGTCATGTAAAGGTGGGGTTAGGAGGCTACTTGTGGATCAAAATGTTGCAAAAGAGTGGGCCAAACCATACCTGAAGTAGATGATAGTCAAGAGAGACCAAGAGTTGAAGAATGGAATGAAGTCGACCAAAAAAGAGCAGAAGAGCCAAAAGATGCCAAAAGAGAGCAAAGAGAATAAAGATGTGATAGGTGAAGATGAACATTGGTCAAAAGAAGAGAAACAAGAAGAGTATCGGTAGCCTAGGAGCCGGCTATTATCTCGATGACTACCACCAATGAGCAGAAGAGCTAGAAAGAGGCTACCTTGAAGATCAATACCAATGGCTACTACGCAAACGAAGGTGGATACTATTGTCCTGAAGAATATCCCATCAACTACCATCCAGAAGGAGAATATCTCCACATCGACTACCCCCTTGAAGGAGAAGAATGCTACCTTGAAGACTATCCAAGAGAACACCAATCCATACAAGGAGCCAAGGAAGTTCAAGAAAAAGATGAAAATACAAAGTACTATGTGAAAGGAGAAGGATGAAAGATGAACGTGAGTTCAAAGATAGATGAGATCATGAAAGAGTTAGACTACAAAAGGAAGACTAAGATAGGTGGACATGTGAGCAGGATGAGCCCTTACACCCACAAGTTGCAGTCCATCAGCTTGACAAAAAATCAGTGTCAAAAGAGATAGTTTGAGAAGGGAGAGGAGGTGCGCGACTACATGAGTGAAGAAATACTTTTGTCTATTGAGATTGAGGGTGAGGCCAACATGGTGCCCTCCTTTGTAACATGGGATGCCTTTAACAAAGATGATTATGAGAAAGTAGATGAGAAGATAGACTTGGAAGATGAGAATGGAAGGGTGAAAACACCTTGGGCAGGGCATTTGCTATATGGAGTCAACACTTCATTATGTCGGTGTAAGACCCCAACCTTAAATGAGAAGATAGATGAGAAAGAAGAAAAGAGAGAAGCGATAGAAGAAAAATAAGATGCAAGCAAAGAATAAGAGAAGGGAGAGGATGAGCTTGATCTTGGAACACCTTGTCCCTGACAACCCAAACCCCAACAACAAACCACCCCAACCAAGTTCCATGATGATAGACTAGAAAGAGAGTTCAAGGAGAAAATCATGAGAATATGGAAAGAGATAGAAAAAGATGATAGAAAATAAGAAGAGAAAGGCTTGTTATATGGATTCGTAGAAAAGATAAGACAAGAAAGGAGAAGAAAAGAGATAGAAGAGAAAATAAAGTTAGGTAGGATGAAGATGGAAGAGAGAGAAAAGATAGAACAAGATGAGGAGAAACAAGTAGAGGAAAACAAGAAGAAGAAAGTTAGGAAGAAGAATGAACAAGTGGAAAGAGGTAGAGGAGCCAATCTAGAAGAGAGATTATGGAGAGCTAGAAAGCCAAAAAGAAGAAGATGAGAAGCAAGAAAAAGTTGAGTTAGAAGCTGCATAAGACAAGATAGGTCTAGGCATGAGGACTGAATAAAAGAAGATAGAAGAAGAGCTAGACTTAGATAAAAAGATGAAGGAAGAAGAGGAGAAAAATATAAATCTAGGCAAAGAAGGTTGGAAAGATAGAGAAAGAGGAGAAAGAGAATAACAAGAAAAAGAAGGTAAAACCAAACACTAAGAAATGGAGACAGGCTACTTGAGTCAATATGAGAGGTGAGAATGAGAACACCTCAAAAACCCCCCAAGCTAAAATTATGGGTAAGGATGAAGTAAACCCTGCTTTCAATCCAAGGCCACACCCCATTCAAATCAAATCGGATCAAAGTAGGAACCAACTACACTTCAACAATGGAGTCATTGGCTATGCCTTTGAACGCGAGGAGTTGAATCCCTATAAGCTTATATAGCATGAGTCGGAGGATGAAGCCTTGAAGAAGAGAGAGCATAAGGGATTATTCACAATATGGTCCCAAACCAAGGTAACTTAGTGACTCTAAAGGGAACCTTGCAAATTGAGCCTTAGAGAACTCTCCAACTCACTCTTAAGGAAAACCTATTTGGACTATGGAGCTTATTGGGACCATATTCAATGCTAGCAAATATTAAGATTTGGACTTTGAGGGTGCATGCAGTGCAATGCAATGCCATCCCAATCCTATGCATCTATGACTCGCCAAGCTAGCCAACCATGGACATCACCCCATGCACTTCAATTATACCACTACTTCCACTATCCCAAATCCGATCTAAGTGTGATGACTTAGTTTATTTCCCCCAAAGAATTTGAACGCCACATGAAGTTAAGAAGAGCCAAATAGGTGCCATCTACCAATAGTGCACCTTTTGTGTGAAAAGGCACCCTAAATAAGCCAGTTTGTCTAAGCTCAAGGCAAGAAAGAAATATCTAGTGAAGGGGCCCAAAAAAAAAGAAGCCCAAGTACTTGACTTGCTAATCAGGGAAAAGCATATTGGCAAATGAAGTAAGAGACTCAAGTTCCCTAGGCCTAAGGAAATGGCTCTAAGGAAGGCAGTAATTGCCTAAAACACAACTCAGTGGATTATCTTCCTTAAGGCATGGCACAATATAGTGATAATAGAGCTACCATGCCTTGATCCCAACAACATGACATCTTGGAATTGTGTCTACAAAGCTTGGCATGCAAAGCCATAAAAGCCAAAGTCAAATGAAATTAGGACTTTGAAGCCTCCAGTCCTCAAATGTAATCGAGTTGAGGGTGGAATGGAAATGAAAAAAAAAAAGGAAAACAATATAGATGGGCAAACAGTGGGTAGCTTGATAGAAAAAGCTATGTTAAGACCCCTCAAGTTTTAGTGTAATAGACATTGACCAACTCGATAGAAAAGGTTGCATTAAGACCCCCAAGTTGTATTGTGATAGACACCGACTAGCTTGAGAGAAAAGGTTGCAGTAAGACATTGCTAATGAGTCCTAGACAATCAGATACTCACCAACGTGTCACCAACTTGATTGAATGAGTTGTGTTAAGGCCTTAGAATGAGTCAAGACAACCATCCTTAGGGTACTAAGAACAACAATCCATTGAGTAGGGATGAGTATAAGGGTAAGGACTTTGTAGGTATACCATGGTGTTGCCTATGGATGCACCTATATAGAGAGTACTAGTCACTCAAGCTTTGCTTGGGTTGTGCTTCTACATGTGATTCCCTAGGCTTAGGGGTACCTCAATGTTGTATCTTTCCATATCATGAATAAAAATGGTTCATTTTTCATATATCCTTGTGTGTCTTTTTGTTGTGCCAAATTTGTGCCTAATGACAAGTTACCATTTGAAGTCCCATGAAGATCCGTAACATCCCTTCCCCCTCCTTTAAAAAAAACACCTAAAAAAATGTTGAGCTGTCAATCTCTTGATTGAGATAGAAAATTTGTGTCAATTGATGTTTGTCATAAGCAATAAGAGTTTTTGAAGGATTTTTTATTCAATAAATGGTTGAATTTTGGACTCTCTATTGGCTTATAGTGATTGTGATCTTTAGCTAGGAACTTTGGACTCTTTGATCTTAATCATGCTAGATCTCGATTGTTGGTCCTTGTCTTCATTTTCTTGTTGGCTTTTGACTCTAGCTGTGGCTTTTGCTCCTAGACTTGGGCCTCCTCTTAGGCTTTGGTTTGCTTGTGCTTGAGTTTGGGTCTTCAAGTCTTATTCTTGATATTCATATTTGTCTTTTTGTTCTTCATCTACACTTTGGCTAGACTTTGTATCATCTAAATATTAGGTATTATTCCTATAAAAGATAATTACATACATTCTTTTTTCTTTGTAATAATACATGTTTCCAGCATGACATTAACATGGATTTCTAGAGAAACATTGTCTTGGATCATTGGCTTATTGGAAAACATGAGTGCTTGGGAGATTACATTGTGTTAGAGAGTCATTTCTTGGACAATAGAGTGCCACATCAGCAATACGGACAATAGGAGGAGCCTCGTCACCAGCACTCGGATAGGTCGGATAGGTGCCACATGGCACAATAACAGTTAGCGGCCAATTTTTTTGTGTAGTGCAGCTGCACCTGATTCGGCCCATTTTTTGTGTTATTTCCACTACTATTTATAGCAGACCCGTCTAGCACTTTGATCATGTTGGATCTTGAGATCTGATAGAGGCAACTTGCTATAACTGACAACATGCGGGCTGACATAGATCGAGGTCATCAAGGCGGAGACACACGCATATATTATCTATGCACCCGTGTATATTTTTGCACTCCTATATAGCATACTACATTGCAGATTTCTACGATTCACTGTCTCCTCTCTCTCTCTCCTCCCTGTGTTCATTCTCTCTGTCTTGGTCCTACACTTCTGCATCGCTGCACTCTGACATGGTATCAGAGCTGTGAAATTGGACTAACTGATTGAAGAACCTACCAGAAGAGGAGATTTTAGTGTGATACAAGGCTGTGTTTTCAACATTCGAGGGCGAGCAAGAGGGCTGCGCATCGAAATAAGGCTGAAGCAAGTGTGGGCGTGCAAGAAAGGAATCCAACTAGTGAATTTGCTACATGTTACTGCGGGTTGAAGAAGGTTCACGAAGCGGAGGAAAGAGCCCTTACTAACAGGCTTTGTTTACACAGTTAAAAGGGGATGATTTTGCATTTGTGCAAGCATTGTAGGTGAACATGTCTACAAAGACTGATTTGGAGTTCCAGGTGATCATGGACAAGAAGATGCCTATCCTACAGTCTCTTCCATCAGATTAGAAGCTTGATGGTGACAATTACTGCATTTGGCAGGTGATGATGTTGGCCTTTCTGGAGTCTTATGATTTGGTGGAGCTTATGATGGAGGAGATTAATAGGCCCTTGGTGAGAGATGAGTCAAAACTCTCTTCCAATTCTTGTGCAAAGTTGACCAAGGCCCAGTCTCATTGGGACAAACTAAATACCAGGATTTTTTCTTTTCTTTTTCTCTCTTGTACTACAACTGTGATAGCTCACATCGAGCACATGACGGTGGCTCGAGAGATATTGTTGGAGCTCTTGAATAGATGTATAACCGGATGACCCTGATGAAGAGGGTTTCTTTGGAGGTGCAGATGCAGACCTTGTTTGTCAATAAGTCTTCTAAGACTTCACTTTGGGAACACATCAACAAGCTTCAACAGCTTTAGATGTAGGTTCAAAATGCGGGGAAGCCTATTTCCTCCTAAGACATGGCGATCACTTTGTTATCCTAGTTGCAGCCACAATTTGGTACCTTTTATTCCGCTCTTATTGCATTTGGGCGGGAGTCGACTCTTTGGTGGGAAGAGCTGGTTCCTATGGTCTTGGACCAAGAGGAACAGTTGAAGGGACAGAATGCTTCCAAATTGGAGGCTTTTGTTGGTGAAGCCTATCAGAAGAAGGGGAAGGACCAAAAGAAGAAGAAGGAGGAGGACAACAAATCCAAGAAGGACAAGGAGTAGGAATCGACTTGCCATGTTTGTGGTAAGACTAGTCATTAGAAGAAGTATTGCCTCGAAAAAGACAAGTAGGACACCAAGAAGAAGGGCATGAAGGATTCTGGATTGGTGGCTGTACCCTCATCAGTTGCTTTTCTACACTTAGTGGTCATTGAATACCCTACACCAAAGACTTCTGATGCTACAATGAAAGCTCCCCAGGCTTGAGAGTGGATTGTGGACAGTGGTGCCTCACGATACATGACTCCTTCTCCCGTTGGTGTTGCCCATTTGCGCCCTTTGCATGGGCAGATTCTCATTGGAGACAACTCTTCTGTGTCTATTGCTGCGCGAGGTGAGATGCAACTGAATCTAGATGGACGTGGTGGTACCCACACTTCTGAAGTGTTGCATGTGGATTCTTCTCTCACTCATTGACACTCTTTCATGATCTTGATCTCACTTTCTCAAGCCCTCTCAAGAACATGCACAACACACACACGCACGCACACACACACACACACACACACACTCTCTCTCTCTCTCTCTCTCTCTCTCTCTCTCTATATATATATATATATATATATATGAAGCTAGAGATTTGGGAAGAAGGAGAAGAAGATAAGGGATCAAGGACTCTCCAAATTTTGCATGGCTATGAATGATATCATTCAATATTCACACATCAAATATATTATGGTTTCTTTTGGGTGGACACTCTCAATCCTTTTATCTCTCTCATGTCAACTTGTGATGCTTGGCCTTTAAACTAGGTCCCCCCAACTTACCTATATGATATTAAAATGCATGCACAATATTATTCTATTAAGCCTATGAGATATTCAAAACCATACATGTTGCATGCCTTTTGGCATGCACAAAAAGGCTACCAAATTTCACTCACAACTTCCAACACAAGCAATGGTGATTGACAAATTTTTGGAAAACCTTTTAAAACTCAACAGTGTCACTTTCATACTCTTTTCATCACATTGAAGCACATGCAATCAATACCCTCCAAAATCCATTAATCACCATAGGTACTTAGTCTATTGACCAACTTGCTTTTTCAAACCAACTCTAAAATGTTTTGGAATAGTCACATGGCTAAAAATATGACTAGAGATGTCAAAGTCCTAAATATCTCTAAAATTTTATCTATCATCTTGCAACTCTTGCCTTGGCCTCTTTTTCCTATTTTCAGCTTCCAAATTTCATCTGCTATTTTTGATAGTTACTATCCTTGGTATGTGATGTTTTAATAGATTTTTAAAATGGCACTTTTATGTCATTCATTGTACATTTGGTAGCTTCTTTAATGTTTCAGACTTTAACATCTACCATTTTTTGTAATCTCTACTTAGAAAAGTAGCAATTGAAATAGTTTACCAAAGTTTATTCATAATAACACTATATTAGGAATTTGAGAATTTTCATATGGTTTGGGAATTTCCAATATGGCTAATATTTAGCCACATGATCAATTCTTATCACCTTACTTAAAGGTAGAGTATACCCTAAATACCATGTAGATAAGATTTAGCCATATGATCAAACATTTATCCTATATTTGAAAGTGGAACTTGAGATATTCTCAAATTCTCTAGTATGGTATTCAATGCAATCAATGATAAAGTTCCAATTATATCGAAACTTTAACAATTAAAGGAAGTAGAGTGAATATAGGATGCATTGCTATTTTTAGAATGGTGGATTTGATTGTGGATCCCTTGAGAGCTTGAATAGTTGTAAATTACTCCATGTTTAAAGACACAACACTAGTGCATTTGCTATGCATGTGTTAGATAAACAATTCTCTTTCATTTGATCATAATGGCTCTCTTAACTTATGATCTTGGATAGTTCTCTTGATATGGTATCAAAGCCTACTAACCACTCTTGCATCCTCTAACCACAAAACCACCATAGCTATAGTCTATTTTCCAACTTCATAACTCACTTTTCACAGCCATATCTAGGTTTAGAAATTGACTACTCTCTCTCTACACATATCCAATCCCTAACCTACCTAGATCAAATTGAAGATGACATTAACCTCATGCTACAAGAGACTAGACAAATTATTCATCCCCAAATTGTGCTGCAAAAGCTTGACCATCCATAACTTTCGTAGCTAATCTTGTTCTATTGCAAATTTCTCAATCTATGAAACATCATTCACTAAGCTCTACAACTCATTTTGAAGGGCACAAAAAGGTGCTCAACAACCCTAAGAAATACTAGAACTTGATGCTTCTACAAGATGTGCATGCTATGTGAATTTCTAGGATGTTTAACGTATTGGGAAAGTGATCATATAACCGTTTCTCAAACTACGGCAAAATTCTTGAGTTTCCACATCCTCAGAGGGTTGTTTAATGTAATAATATCTCCATAGCCATTCTCATTCAAAAATGTAGGGTTTTGTTAATTTTCACCTAGTGTTTCTTCAAATAATTGACTTATACACCATTCTCATTTGAAAATGCCTAGTGTTTCTTCAACTAAGCAACTCACACACCCTTAATCAAAATCAAGCACAGTCATTCATTTGAGTATACAAATCATTGTATTAAGCAATTATAAGCATTGCAAATTTTCTATTGTAAGAATTTAGAGACTACCACTCAAGTGGTAAGACATACCCACAAAATCATTCCATAATAATGCACAAGGAAATTCAATCCATGTTTTTTTAATGTGTGTGGATAATGTAGAATGTTACATCACTATGCCAAAATGCAAAATTTTTAGTGAAATAGTGTTGTATCAATCTCTATAGGAAAAGGCTCCTAATAATCAAAGCCAATTTCCCAAAGAGAGCATACATACAATCCAATTCATATATATCTTAAGCGAATGATGTATGCAAAAGACATGGCATTATCAAAGGACCAATGTGTCAGAGTGTAGCGATGTGGAAGTGTAGGACCTAGACTTAGAGAGAATGAACACATGGAGAAGAGAGAGAGAGAGAGAGAAGACAATGAAACACAAAAAATCTGCAGTGTAGTATGTTGTATAGGAGTGCAGAAATATAGACGGGTGCAGAGAAAATATATGTGTGTGTCTCCACCTTGAGGACCTCGATCTCCATCAGCATGCATGCTGTCAGTCACAACCAGTTGTCTCTGTCAAATCTCAACATCCAAGATGATCAAAGTGCTTGATTGGACTGCTATAAATAGCAATGGAAATAACACAAAAAATGGGCAAAATCAAGTCAATTGCATTTAATGCAACTAACTGCACAGAAAAATTGGCCAACTACTGATGTGCCACGTAGCATCTATTTGACCTATCCGACTACTACTGACGTGGCTCCTCCTAATGTCCGTACTATTGACGTGGCACCCTGCTGTCCAAGAAATGACTCTCTAACACCCCCTCTCAGATCTTGGACAAGTCCAAAAGACTGAGGGATCTAGCATGTCTCTGAAGAAGAGCTTGGGGAAGCGCCTTTATTAAAAAATCTACAAGATTATCCTCTGTCTTGCAATACTCCATTCTGTACCAAGGCAATGCAACTCTCATTGTCGCACCATAGAAGAGTAGGATGAGTCTGGGGGCAACCAAGCTTCTCCAAAAATCTCAGAAGCCACACAACCTCACATGTGGTGGAAGACACAGATCGATACTCCACCTCAGTAGAAGAAAGGGCTACTGTTGGCTACTTCATGCTACTCCAAGAGAGATAACACATGTACCCACGGTAAACAGTAGCCTGTAGTAGACTGTCGGTGGTCCACGTCGCCAGCCCAATCCGAGTCGCTCCAACCTACAAGAACAAGATCTGAAGCATTTGTACCTACTGGATACAAAATCCCTAAGTCAGAGGTCCCTTTCAAATACTAAAGAATCCGCAAGGCAGCTTGCCAATGCACCTGGTTTGGGTTCACTCATGAACCCCGCCAAAAGACCCACAACAAAACAAAGATCAACAAGAGTGTTGAGTAGCCAAATCAAGGATCCACTCAACTGGCGATAGTGGGAAGCATCTGTCAAGGAAGAATCTAAATGTGAAGTGGCCTTCCAGTTCAGTTCCATACAAGTAGAAATGGTCCGACAAGTCTCCATCTCAAAAGTCACCAAGAGCTCCTAAATGTACCATTGCTGAGAGATGAAAATCCACCTTTGAGACTAATAAATCTCGTGACCCAAGAAGAAATGAAGAAGCCCCAAATTTGTCATCTCAAATGTCTGACGTAAAGCTGTCTTAGTCTCTTGGACCTTCTGTGCATGATCCCCTATTAGAATCAAATCATCAACATACAACACAAACAACACACGACCAGCCTCAGAAGTGTGCACATAAAGTTGTGGATCGGCCTTGGAGGGACAATATCCTAACTTTGACTGAAGAAATGAGTTAATATTCTCATTCCATGCACATGGAGTCTGCTTGCGGCCATACAAGACTTGCTTCAACATGTAAACCTTCCCATCCGAGGATCCAAAGCCAGGAGGCTGCTCAACATAGATCTCCTCCTGCAAGTCACTATTGAGAAAGGCCGACTTCACATCCAACTAATAAACATGCCATCTCCTATGGCTAGCCAGGGCAAGAGCAGCTCGAATAGTTGCCACACGGAGTGGGGGCAAAAGTATCATGGAAGTCAATGCCAGGGTGCTGAGCAAAAACTTTAGCAACAAGGTGAGCCTTGTGCTTGTCCAAAGAACCATCGCAAAGGTACTTGGTCTTGAAGACCCACTTGACGGCAATCACCTTCTTGTGAGAGAGACAAGGCACAAGTTACCAAGTGCCATTCCTCTCAATAGCCTCCAACTCGGCTTCCATAGCCTTCTGCCACCAACGATTAGACTCCAAAGCCTCCTTCACCAAAGTGGGCTCTCGATCCTGCATAACACAGGTCATCAAACAATAGTTAGAGCAAACAATCTCCATGGAATGTGCATGATTCTTCTGTGACCTTCATGGTCCATCCTACGGTTCCCACTCCTCAGGGACCCCCTTTATCCCTAAATCTTGGAGTGTGTCATGGGCCCAACGAGGAGGAGGCCAGATCTCTCCCCCTTGCTCTCCATCTACTAAAGACTAGGGTATATCCAGCGGCGAAAGCTCCATTGGGGTGGCCATTGGAAGAGTAGACTCTGAATCAGAAGAAGAATCTCCATCGAGGGGCTCTCACTCCAAAGGAATTGTCTCAAGAGCCCAACTCTCCCCTGGGTCTCCAAGGATGGGGTGCTCCTCACCCCCCATTTTGGTCGAAACTTCCACAAATCGCACATCTCAACTCATGTAGACATCCCGCTAGACGGGATCAAACAAACGATAACCTTGGGACTAGGAGCTCTGTAGCCAACAAAAACCTGTCATCAAGAAGCTGGCTTGAACTTGTCACGATGTGTCTTCGGGATGTGCACATAGGTGTCACACCCAAAGATCCTAAAATAAGAGACATCATGCTTAGTCCCAAAGTAAGCCTCAAAAGGTGTCATCCTATCAAAAACCGAAGTGGGAGATCAATTGAGGATGTGAACTGCGGTAGCCACTGCCTTGGCCCATAGAAACTGAGGTGTCTGTCAGTGCTCTATCATGGTGTGCGCCATCTCAATCACACTTCAATTCTTCCGCTCCAAAATGCCATTCTCTTGAGGAGTGTTGGTGTTAGCAAACTCTTGGTGAATGCCCCTATCTGCACAAAAACAAGCAAACTCAATAGACACAAATTCACCACCCTTGTTTGAGCGCAAGGTCTTCAATCACCGGCCACAACGGTTCTCCTCAAAGAGAAGCCAATCCTTGAAGTGGGAGAAAGCCTCTGACTTCAATGTCAAGAAATAGGCCCATGTCATCCTGTTGTAGTCATCTATGATCAACATGAAGTACAAGCTCCCCTTCAGGAACTCAGTCCTCAATCATCAGGACACAAAGATCCGTAGATACAAGCTCGATCGGTGAAGTAGACCGTCTTGAAGCTTTGTTGGGAATGGCATCCTAATGCAGTTTCCCACGAATGCATGAGACACATGGCTAATGGCTCACCACTATGTTCGAAAAACCTCGGACAAATGATCCTCGTGACGCCTTCCAAAGGTACTCATAGTTCAGGTGGCCAAAATCGAGCATGCCATAGCTCGGATTGTGTCTAATAGGTAAGAAGAAGAGAGGTAAGAGCTGAAGAATACTTCAATTTGTAGATACCCTTCTCCTCGTACCTTGTAGAGAGAACCTTCCTCGATCCACGATCAAGGACTCAAACAACATCACTATCAAACTCCACTAAGAGGCCAAGAGAAAAACTCTTATGGAACAAAAGCAAATGATACCTTATGTCATTCTTGCACCTTGGGGCAAGGAACAATGGATGGAGGACGCGTAAAAGCAAGAGGACCCTAATCAAGTGAGCATAGAAGCTCACCTTTGGGATCTCAATTGTAATAATGGAGGAGAGATGGTGATGAAAATTTTCACATTTCTTGTTTGCTTGCATTTATGGGAGAGTGATTGAAGTAGGAAAGAGATAGACAGTGAGGAGAGGGAGATAGAGCCATCCATGTGAGAGGTGGATGCACCAAGAGAGAGTGAGCTCTTCAAACCATGAGAGTATTCCATCAATATCCCAATCTTGAGCTCTTGGGTATGTCAAAATTTTGACCACATTATTGGGAACAATAGCAATCACTTACTTGATGGTGCTCTATTTTCTTTCTAGTTGGGGGACCAGGAAGTAGTCATCACTTGGAGGGATTTAGTGATGATATACTCTCCTTTCAAAGAAGGAGTAACTTGTGAAACCAAGCTGATTAAATTAAGGAAGCCAAATTGGAAAAAATATATCTAATGTAATAGGTAGAGTGAATGAATGACTAAAGGATAAAAGAGTAGATTGGTACCCAAATCTCATGAAAAAATTTTGTAAAACATAGAAATATCCTTTGAACCTTGTGTAGGCAAGTAGTATGTCCTTCAATCATGATTCTTACATGCATGGATTGATTGAGTTCCATGTTTATCTTGATTCAAGAGCCAAAATTCATGCTTGTAGCACTACTCTCAACATATCTAGGATTCTCATGTTTTTTGAAAATTCTTGAGAAATAGATTAATAAAGATGGATTCTATGCATACAAGGCATCACTGATGCTTGATTTTTGTTTGAGAGATCTAGGAGTGGCTTTCATTGAGCAAATTGGGAAGATAAATAGAGCAGTCTTGGGATAGTAGTGCATCATACCTCAAGGGTAGTAAAGTTGTTATAGCACACTTGACAATGAAAAAGAGAATAACTTTGAGATAGCCTTGCATTAGACCTCAAGGGTAGTAAAGTTGTTTCAACACACTTGACAATGAAAGGGCTCACCACAAAGGCATATTAATAGACATAAGGAATGCTCTTATGCCTTGACACATTCACTTCTATTATATTAAGGCCAAAGCAAAAGTTGGGTGCATATTTTCTCAATGGATGGCATTTTTATTTGATTCCTTGCTCATCAAGGCATATTTCCCCAAAGGATAAAGATAGGCAATGCCTAAAGCCTTGAGAAAAGCTCAAAGTATTGCCAAAGGTAGTGGCACGAGCCTTTATCTTGAAAACAATGCCAATACCTGGATACTACCAACACTCTCAAGGACATTAACACCCTACTCTTAAACTTGGACCCCTTGTTTTATACCAAGGGCTTGGCTTTACTGTTTGATTTCAACATCTTGGTTTTGTAATAGAGGACCTTGCTTTTCCATGATTGAAAAGGCATATTTTTTGCATCAACATACAACATTAATATTGCAAGGTAGCATTTTTTCTTGACACTTGACACATGAGGCAACTTGCTTTTCCATGACCCAGCTAGTCACTTTATTCAAGCTTGTGACATGTAAAATTGAATACATTGATATATGCATGGTTGACCCTTAATACTTCAAAGTGAGTTCAAAGAAAAGCAAAGTGTCAAAGTACAAAGCTAGTTGACTAGATAAAAATACCTCAATGATGGCAACATCATGGAGCTTTGACATTTATTGTCTGTTTGTGGTTGATTTGGTCATTTTGTCCATTGTGGTAAGTTGTGTGGTAGCCAAATATAGGATCACAAGTAGATTCCATGTGTACTTTATATGCATAGGACCCTAGTGCTCTCTCTTTCTCACCTTTTGGTCTAGACATCACATCATGGGTATACCCCTCTCTCTTAGTAGTGCCCTCACTCATGTGCATCTTGCATTTGCTAGGCCTTGCCATCTTGTGTCTTGTTCACTACTTTTAAAGTCTATGGAGATTCTTCAACTTTTGAGTCCATGCCTTCCTTCTTTCTTCCATTGTCATTTGACATCATATTACAATAAATGAAGAGCATTTAGATGCTAGTCAGTTTGGGGCTAAAGTTCATAAAGTGTGCATTAGCATTGTAATATATATCAAATAACTATAAGTATGATTGTTTGTATGTCCATCAACATATTTGACAGACATACCCATAGTAATAATGATGCATATTTCAACAAACATTCGGTGCACTCTTCAACTTCCATCTATAGGTCGTAGTTGATAACTATACCCCAACCTCCATCTTCTCTAATTTGACTTCAAATAATCCACGTTGCATAGCCAATGTTTTAGCTAGATGATGTATATCTAAGATTCCTAGTCCTCCAAATTCCTTGTGTAGGGTGCCAATACTCTACCCCACCTTTGCAATCTTGTAAGTGTTGATGTTGCAACTCCAAAAAGAAGTTCTTATAGAGTGAGTCTAGCTATTGAATACATGTTTTTGTGGGATGCCAACATGCCATAAAGTAGATACACATTGATAGGACTACATGTTGAAGTATAAACACCTTGAGGCCAGACCCAATTGAAAAACTTTCCATCGTCCAACTTTCATTCAAATTTTCCGTTACCATTGCCAATTCAGCTTGAGGGTAACTCCAAATCCCATCGTGATGTTGAGCAATCTAAAAAGTAGAACTTTTGGTAATACTTGGCATCCAATCTCTAATAACTTGTTTGGGTAGGGGCAAGAAGAGTTTTGATCCTTGTCTTAGTATGGTGAATTTTGGAGCTAGATACTAGATACAAGAGTTCCAAGAAATACCATACATTTTTAAGTGTTTGTTTATCATTTTTCTTTGTGGCATTAGTATCATTTGTGAATAAGTTGAGTAGCATATGCCTTTCCAATTTAGGGAGTTTAATGCCTCAAATTTACCCTACATGAAGCTATTCTTCTTATAGCCAACCCAACACATAAGTGAAAATGACATATAATAATGGTACAACTAGACATTCTTGTTGGATTGATCTTCTAAGCATATAAGGTTCACTAAGTTGCACATTAATTGCTACTCAAGTTGAGGCATTGCTAAAGAACATTGAGACATCTAATGAACCTTTATCCTAATCTTATGGCTTAGAGGAATTAAAGTATAAACTTCCAAAGAGTGTTGAGACATCTAATGAACCTTCATCCTAATCCTATGTCTTAGAGGGATTAGAGTATAAACTCCCATTCTATTCAATTGTAAGCTTTGTTTGATTTTTAGGGGCACAAAGTTCTTGTTGGTTTTCTATGCATAGTCCATGCCCTCCATAGACCTATGATTGCTTCCAAGATGTACTATTCTTTTATGAATCCTTTTTGCTCTTTACATACCGAAGCATCTAAGTGGGTCTTTGATATATATTCTTGCTAGCATTGTGGCAAATATTTTGTATGCTATTGTGAGATAGGTAATAGGATGCTAGTTGGTAATATCCTCTTTAAATTCCTTTATGATTGCATGTAGGATGTACTACCCAATTTCTCCTCTTGGGATTGGGCATAGAATCCATCCATCTTTCTAAGGAAGGGCACCCTATCTCTTGTTTTTTTTCTTTTAAGCACTTGGAATTTCCCTTTTGTAGACTAGTCAAATTTACTAGCCCACCACTTCCTAAAATAAAAATTTAGGGATTTCACTTCTAAGAATTTTCATTTCCTCACTTTTTCATTTGGCTAATGTAAGGATTTCTTGAAGGTCGTAGTTTCTCCCTTTGACTTTGGCTTCAAGTGTCATTACTTATTTATACACTTATTGCTTCCTGTGCCTACGGATCTCAATGGCCCTCCTCTTGGATTCCCTTAGAAGCTTTTGTGTTTCCTTAGGTGCTTCTATGGAAGTTTTTAACCCTCAAGTCTTTAGAAAGGCAACTTAAAGTCCTAGGGGTGGAGTGATTGAGCCTAGATTTCTGAAGAAGATTTCATTTTTTATTATTAGACCATGTGAAGCTAGCGCATGCATTGGGTTATTGAGTTATGAAATGCTTTTAAATTTTCTTTCTTTGCATGCTATTTTTTTACCCTTCCCCTCATATATGCTTGAAAGATTTGACCATATTGAAGTCTTGAGCAAGAAGATAGATATTGAATTTTCTCGATCGATTCCCAAAGTTTATCCTAGTATTGGTTGCATCCCATGCATAGATCGAGACACTTATGACTTCTTCAACATATTTTACCTAGATTACAACCCATATCAAGGTTAGACATGATAGTATGGCTAAGGGGTGGATTCTTGCATGAATGCCAATTTCTCCTTCTCTTACTCTCCCCATTTGTGTATTTTGATCTCATGTTTATTCTTTTGCTATGGTGTGTAGGTTGTCTTATACCTCATCTATACTGACCTTGAGTTCTTGTAAAAAAATATAATATGTGATAATTTCTTCTTTCCCTAGCCAATCTTGAGTTCTTGTAAACAAATATAATATGTGATAATTTCTTCTTTCCCTAGCCAATTGGATATCACCAATGAACAATTTATGTTGATGAACCGTTGCAATGATACAAGATTAGTTTGAGACTATTCGTTTCTTACCTAGTTTGTTGGGATTTTTATGTTGATGAACCTTGGCAATGATACAAGATTAGTTTGAGACTGATCATTTCTTACCTAGTTTATTGGTATTTTTACCCATCCACTCTTTCATGCCCCTATAGGGCTCTTGACACTTGTCTTCACTTGGAAAGACACCTCTTATTGCCTCTAGAGTAGGTCATATTCCAGGGGGTGGCGGTGTTTATTGGAGATTGCACATGAGCTATAGCCAATCCTCTTATCTCTTGATAGTCTCTCTAGTATTCCATGTTTATGAGACCCATAAGGAAAAGAGATTCTTTCTCTACTTAGGAGACATTCTCAATCTTACTTTTCTTTAGATCTTCCATTGAAAGATTGAAGTTATAGTGGTCATTGATCTCTTCTCTTCTTCAATGTTGTAATCACAATTTCTTGGAAAACTTGTGTTCCATCAACAAACTCCTATTTTTTCTAATCTAGATGTCAAATCAAAATCAAAGAAAAGGGGATGAGTTTTACCATTGTCTACAAATAGCTCCTTGTTGTTGGGATGAGTTTTATCGTTGTCTACAAATAGCTCCTCGCACTATTGTCTAGACTTATAAGAAGCAAGGCATACCTATTTCCTGAGCTAGACATCAATGTGCCTTTTCCCTTTTGCTTGGCTCTGGGGTTCTTTATTTTTGTCATTTTGGATAGGATTGTCTACAACTCATGCTCTAGCTCCTTACCTTCGGTGTTATTTGTCTGCTCCTTTTTCTCTTGTTCTCTTTATCTCAATCATGGTAGTCTTTAATATAAGTAAAAATTGAAAGAAAAATAGATCTTGAACAAATTGCAAGAGAGAAGAGAATTTCACAAAGTTTATACACAAAGTTTATATGACAAAAGATTGGGTACAATCTCCCCCATACATTGATTTCTTGCTTTTTTCCTTCTTGCACTACTTGATTTTGTGCAAATAAATCTAGCATAACCTATTTTGAATAGCTTAACATCTAAAAATAATTTAACTCTTATAATAAATACATTAAAAATAAAACAATTGTTCATGTATGCATGCAAAGTCCTTAAGCTTATGAGTGCCTTTAAAAACATAATATTTCCATGTTTTGTAGCTTACAATTTTCAATAATATTTTCATGCTCTAAAGCATATACTTATCACGTATTTAAATATGTATCCCAAAATAATAAATTTGTCTAATAATTTTCTCACCACAATACAAAACACATTAGTAATCTTCCATCTATCTAACAAGGATACTATGAATAGTATCACATGTGTGCCTCGTGTGACAAGTCACATACTATGTGCTAAATAAATCAAATCAACTTATTTTTATAGTGACTTATGATAAATACTATGATAAATTTAATTCCATAACATTTCTTGAGGGCTAAAAGAAAATTGTTCTTAGTTGATAACATAAAGAATGCCACAAGGGTGGTTAACCTCATGCTAGTAGATTTCCATAACTCAAAGTTAGCATTGATTCTAAATCCATTTAGATCCTTCAACATAATAATTTATGTACTTGACTAAATACCAAAGATACTAATTTTTTGTTCAAGATGTGGTCATGGTCAAATATTATTTCAAGTACTAAAACTTTGGTGTCTTCCTCTAATAAAGGAGGGTCATCTACAATAGGAGTGATAGGAGGTGTTTCCTTAAATGGTTTCAATAAACTGATGTGATAAGATTTATGAATTTACCAGTGAAGAGAAATGCCTAAATATAATTGTATTCTCATTGATCTTGTAAACAATATGGAATAAGGCATAATATCTTGATACTAATTTAATTTTTGGATGTCTTTCAATGAATTTAAACGTCCTCTTTTCAATTCTCAACCACACTAAATTACTTTCGTAAAACTTAATAGCCTTACACTTTTTATTTGCTATTGCAATTATGATGCTTAATATTTTACGTAAATTTCTCTAATTTTTTCTTTTTTCTATGGTCAGCCAAAGTGTTAGTAGATAGCTGGAATAACTATTGTCATAGGGACATGTAATTTCTTTCCATAGACTACTTCAAAGGATGCTCTACCAATATAGCAAAATGTGGGGTGTTATTGTATGCAAATTGGATGGAAGCTAGAGGATAGGCAAGTGTTGATCCCAATTATTAGGTTTGTCAATGGTTCAAGGCCTGAGAAGGTCAAGAATAGTACTATTAGTCACTTGAGTCTGGCCATTGGTTTCAAGGTGAAAAGCTAAGTTGAAATCCATCATAGAACCTAGATTTTTAAATAATGCTACCCAAAAGCGATTACAAAATCTTACATTAGAACGTATGACCTTAGGAAACCCATGATAAGGAGAAATAGTGGTAGTGAAAGTTTAGCAACTTGCAAGGCAAACAAAGTTTTTTTGCACAGATTAAAATAAGCATGTTTTCTAAATCTATCCAATTGGTCTAAATCATGTCATGGTGTGCATATGTAGTGGGAAGACCAATAATAAAATCTATGGAAATGTGTTTCCATGGCACATTAGGTACATATATTAGGTACATATAGGGACATAAAGAAACCACATAAAATTCCATGATGACTTTTGATGGATTGACACACCATGCATTTAAATATAAATCTTGCATTGAATTTCTCTATGACCCATATAAGTAGGTGTATGCATTTCAATCATGGCAATATTTCCAAAAGGTACTGCAGTACACAACTTTCTTTGATAAATTAAAAAATCCATTCACATAAGAGTAATGATAGAAAGTTGTGGTGTTAGTATTCTAAAATCTTTGCCAAATAAAATTAAAATTAGGGTTTAAAGTATAGGTAGGAATCATTACATCAAAAGTTTGAATTTTAATTGTAGAAATATGATTCAAATATACACTTTTAATTCTATCAAAACCAAGCAAATCATATGATGCAATATTTTCCATGGGCCTATAACTCAATGTATCTACAACTCCATTAACATGATCTAGCTATTATTAAATCATTGGATGAAAATTTTGAATAGAAGAAGCCTATTTCATATGCCAATTAGAAATTAAAGATTGATTCAATAAATGTTTTATGGCCTATTGATCTTTTTTTTTTTGGGAATCTTGGACCCCATAAGGTAATGCTTCCAAATATCTAAAGCATAAACTACATCCATTAATTCTTTATCATAGGAACTGTAGTTTTGTTTAGAAGGTTTCAGTTTATGATCCTCATATAGGAAATAGGATGAGCATTCTATATTAAAATTGCACATGTACCTAAACCACTAGCATTAGTGACAACAAGAAATGTTGGGAAAATCATGCAATTGAAATATATTTCAAGGTATCAAAATAATTTTATTGACTAGGGCTCCAATAAGAAATTATATTGTCATACAACAACATAGTCAAAATAAAGCAATCAATGATTTTTTTTGCCAAACTTGCAATAAAATCCTACTAATCATAGAAAAGATCGAACTTAATGGATACTTAAGATTAGGCCAAGCTGTTGTAAGGGTCAACTATGATACCTTCAACAAAGACTATGTTTCCCAAATATTTTATTGTGTGTTGAAAGAAAGAACACTTATCATATTTTTAGCATACAAATGATTTTTACATATTTACAACCTAATACTAAGGTAATTTTTATGTTTCTCTTTTGCTATATAAAAATAAGTATATCATCAAATAAAAATTTTTAATAGCATAATAATATTAAAAATTATATTCATAATTTGTACAAAGGTAGCTAGTACACTAGTGAGACCAAAGAATATAACAATAAATTCCTACTGAGACTAAACTATGTCCAAAATATGGTCAAGATGATAACTTGATTTGAGATCTATTGTAATGAAGGAGACGGGAGGGAGAGAAGGAGAGGAGAGAGAGAGTACAGAAGAGAGATAAAGACTGCAAGAAGAGAGAGAAGAACTGTAGAGAGAAGAGAAAGAGAGAGAGAAAGTGACGAGGAGAGAGAAAGACTAGGAGTAGAGAGAGAAAGACAAGAAGAGGAGAGAGAAATGGCTGGCAACCATGGAAGGACAGGGAAGAAGGTGAAAGGACAAATGTATATTCATAAAATGGTACCATGGCAGTGTCCTTCACACCTTTTATACCTAGGTCAGTGTGACACTAGGTATTTCCCTCCATTACAATCCATCCCTGCTTGGATGTTTTTGTCCCAAAAACAAAGGAGGGACTTATTACATGGGTAAGGAAATTGTAGTGGAGAGGATATGGGACTCTATGCAAGTGTACAAAGGAGGGACTTATTACATGGGTAAGGAAATGATATGGAACTCTATGCAAGTGTACAAAGATATTACAATATCCAAATCTTCATATGGTGGGTTATGTATATAGTTGCAAGTATACTATCAGATGCACAATTGTGGAACCATAGGATGATGACTTGATGCATGCTTTTGCAATCACGAATTGCAACCTGATAGAATAACCATGCTGTCCTGCAGACCCTGCTGTAGAAAAACTGCCATAAGTTTGGGTAGGGTGAACCAAACCAAGCGTTTAGTAGCTCTCTAGAAAGCTCTTTTAGTGTACTATCAGCTGATATAAGTGGTACATATCTGTGAGCAATTCAGAATTTTAAAGAGCTCAAAACAAAGAGCTAGCAGGAAGTAGACTGCAGTGAGACAGGGCACTTAACTTGCATCCTTTGCATCTAAAGATCATCATGAAGATATGAGGATTAGCCAAGATGCTACCTGACCTACATAGAGTTTTTTTAACACCCTTTTGTCCACCCGGATCAAAGGGAAAAGTGACATCGCTGCCATCCATTGGATTAGCTTCCATAAGGTCAAAGTCAAGTACAATTGGAAGCATGATCAGCATGGTGGTATTCGTTAGCTCTTCCAGAAGCCTCTCAAGCATCACCATGCTCTGTATGACTGAAGCATATGAGGCTAAAATCACCATTGCATGGACTGCATCAACCCCTAAGTGTTGCATAGTCATGGACCCTGCATTCTTAGTGATGTCCAAGCATTTAAACTGCAGGTCTGTGGGCTGAAGGGGCTCTCGCATGGGGTCATGATCATCCAAATCCACATGCTGCCCATGAACTTCTTTCTTGAACTGAAGTTCTTGTTGTGGACCCATACCAAAATGGTCTTCAACAAGATCTTCTCCATCCTTTGCATCATAATACTCTAATACCAAGAGTATTTTGGCAGTCTTTGCCTTGCATGTGGCTTGATGATTACAAGATATTAGCTTAGCACATCGATAGCATGAGCCCGGAGCATGCAATTCCCGTATCGTATCACTAGTAAGGTGTCTAATGCGTTTAGCCTTAGATAGCAATTTACACACCTGCTCATCACCATCGGTTAGCTCAGTAATAGTTTTGACATGCTGCTCATAGTCATCTTGCTGCTCATGTATAACAGATGGCTGTCCATGCTCATGACCATAATGCTCATGCTGTCTATATGGATGGTCATACCAATGTGGCTGCTGCTCATAATGATATTCATGTTGTCCATACTACATATGGTGATAATAGCCCTACTACTCATATACATCTATTTGCTGCTGACTATTACCAAAACTTTGGCCATATTGTTGCCCATCAACATGCTGCCCAAGATTGCATGATGACTGTCCAACATGACTACAATGGTGTCCTTGCATCCTAGGCTGACCATAAGTATGATAAGTGGCAAGTCCATGAGCATAGGTAATGGCATGATGCTGGTCAGTATGATAAGTGGCAAGTCCATGAGCATAGGTAATGGCATGATGCTGGTCATAATCACTAGCTTGCTGCTCCTGCATTGCATAAGAATCTCCATATGCATGCTGTTGACCAAGGCTGTATGAGCTACCATTTACATGTCCATGATCATGACTTGCATAAGAACTATGTTGATGCATAAAGGAATGCTTGTAAGCATAATCATGATGTCCATGATAGCCATATTGCTGATCAAATCTATTGGAGTATGATCCAAATGTGGCCAAATGGCCAGTTGAGGCAGATGGCGGTGGCATAGTTGTGCTCCCCCCAGCAGAGCTGCGGCTGTTAGGGATTGGAGCTGAAAGATGAGATAATGGTCCACTGGAATGGAAAACAGTACTTGGATTTGCAGTAGCCTAGCCACTGCCATCAAGGGGATTCTGCACTCTATCAAATGAGCCTGGAATCCCACGGACTACAGTAGCCTATCCAGACCTGTTTTCAGTACTAGCTCCTGCCCAAATGGGAGCTTTGCCTGACAGACTCTTGAAACGGCTTCCATCAATCAAACTTGAGGAGCTCTCCCGGACAGGAGAAGGAAAAACAATATTGCCTCTCCTGTAAGAATTGTTGCTTCCCCAGCTAGAAAAGACTGAAGGATTGGAGCCTCTCTCACCAAATGTCATGGACCAATGATCAAATCCATTGAAACTAGCAGATTCAGTTCCATTTCCATCTAGCTCGTTGGAGAGCTGCTCGCTGGCTCTTCTTGAGATCAAAGGTGCATGTGCCACTGGAGTAGACCTCCTTAGGTTTCTCGCAAAAAGTGAATGTAGCTGTGAGGGGCTCTGTTCTTGGAGAGCATTATATGTTTGTCTTTGATGGGCTCTTTGGAAGCTCTCACCAGCAGTACTGGTTCTGAAAGATTCCAAAAAATCACTGTCATTGCCCACAAAGCCAGACTGATCATTACGAGAATCATCCCCTACCTGGACCAAGGAACTGTTACCTGTACCATTTAAGTTGGGACTAGAAGCATTCAAATCAGGCCTAATGGGCCCAATTCCTCATGTCCTGGTAGGAATGCTTTCTCGTCTATGAGAAAATTCTGAAGCTCGGAATGCTGATGTATCCGATGAAAGACCTAGTGCAGACATCCTTCTTTTACAAGAACTTCTTCCACCATGCATATGATCAGATCTTCTAGTCTCCAGATAATCCACAGAATCAGATGCAAGGCTCCCAATTCGAATGGCACCTTCTCCTCCATCAGCTTCAAACAGGGGGGGTGATGGGTAAGGCAAAAGTGAGAAATCCAAACCTTGATTATTTTCAGGAGCTTGCCTTGCATGATGACTATCAGCCACAGAGGAGCTACTGTGATTGCCTACGGCAGTATAAGATACTTGCAACTCTCTTCTTGGATGATCCACTAGGCACCCTTTACCCTTGTTGTTGTCTGTTGACAAAGTTCCAGAGCTTATCCTTGATCCTCCACTGCATGCCCCATCAGGGAAAGAACCATTGAACAAGTGAACCGTAGAGGTGCCTGTACTGGACAGTGACCCCTTAGCTACATCCCGACTTTTAGCTCCAGGAGAAACCAATTCTCTAGCTCCACTTCTCGCTACCCAGTTGGGTACCCCATTGCTTGAGCCTCTGTTAACTAAAACATCAGAAGGGTCTTGTGTAAACTCGCTAACAGTATTCACTTGCCCTGAACATGCTGGCTATAAATAACCATAAGCCCCAGTTTGCCACCCATGCCCCACATTTGCACCAACTGGCATGTTGGTCCTGCTGGTTCCAGATCCTTGAGAATCGAAATTGCTGAGGTTACCAGACGTTTCAAAACAATTCTGTCACTTTGCTTGATGTGATCCCTCAATGGTTCGTTCTTGAGGTAGCTCACTTAAGGAAGGTGTTCTCCATGTATCACTCTCCCTGAACCAGCACTCTCCATCAGCCATTCGATTCTTTTTGCCACTTGCACTGCTTCCATTGTGATTACTGGCCACTTGATTGCTCCAACTTGGATGGCCCTCAACTTTTGGGGCATAGGCTTGCCTGCTGATACCTAAAAGAGGAGTATCATTCATGTCCGTACCTTCTTTCATCTCCATAACTTAATTCACACTGCCCACGTAAAAGCACCAATGACCTTGAAAGGCGGTGCCGTGAAGAGTGAGCACCGTATCGTGACAGCTCACAACATCTGATGGATAATGTAACTATTCCAATCTCGGACACAGACTTCAAACGTATGAGAACCGAGTAGCATTTTGGCTGTCTCAATTTCTTTCCCCTCCTCGTCTACCCAGATCTTTGAGTAGCCGTTGCCAATGACCGCAAAGTGGAGGAGAAGGAGAGTGCCTTTCAGTCAGAATTAGAACTTCTGTCCAGGCTTCATCATAAGCACTTGGTGAGTCTGGTCGGTTATTGTGATGAAGAGGATGAGCGGATGCTTGTGTATTAGTTTATGCCTAATGGCACCCTTCACGACCATCTTCATGGAAGAGGTAGAGGAGCAGGCAGGGAAGGGGCTCTACCGTGGCAAATGTGGATAAAGATAGCTCTTGAAGTTGCCAGAGGTGTGGAGTACCTTCACACTCATGATGTGCCTCCCATCATACATAGGGATATCAAAAGCTCAAACATTCTCTTGGATAGTGGATGGATTGCCAGGGTTTCTAATTTTGGGCTTTCAACACGTGGTCCTGGTGAGAACTCACATCTTTCTTTGATGGCTGCAGGCACACTCGGCTACATGGACCCTGAATACTATCCGCTTCAGCACCTCACTATCAAAAGTGATGTGTATAGCTTTGGTGTTGTATTGCTTGAACTTATCACAGGGGAGCGGGCTATTCACAAAGCAAGCCATGGACCTGTGAACATAGTAAACTATGTAGCACCCAGGATAACAGAAAATAAACTAGTGACTGTTCTGACAAGAATGACAAGTTTGTCAAGGACCTCGTGCTGCTCCTATTCACGACTGCCTTGTTGACCTCTGGGTTCAGCCTAGATGATCCCAACACCTTGGAAAACAGAATCCACTGCATGCTGAAACTGGGATTGAGCATTGACGAGGACAATGTTGGTGTATCTAGGGAGGATGAGGATATGGGTGGTGAGGATGTTGATGCGGAGGGCTCCAAGATGGAGGAGGTTGAATAAATCGTTTGTGTGGCTTGGTGATGCTGCACGTGGAACCTTCTCTAAGTTTGAGAATGCAATGCAGAAAGAGACCTCAAAGGCTCTTGTGCCTGGTGGTGCAGTTCATCCTCTGGAATGTATGATAGCTTGCTTAGCTCAAAAACTCCCCAAAACGGTGTTTGCCTTTAAGCATGTGATGCATAGAGGGCCAAGCCACAGATTAAACTTGGTGAGAGACTGAGATCTAGGAGGGGAGGAGAGATCTTCGCTGGCACTCCATGGGAGCTCTCATGAAGGTCTCAAAATGAAGAAGAATTCTCTTTTGAAAAAGTAACCACAGTTAGATCTCCTCTAAATGCTACAGTGTCCTCCTCCACTAAAACCCTAGAATTTTTACCTCAATGTTGAAAAATGACCTGCCATTTTTGTCTTTCTGCCTCCATTTTTGGTCTAAGCTCCATTTAAGACTCCAAGAAAGGTTGCCATCTCTGCCTGCAGTACTCCCTGTGTACCTGTGTGTCTAAGTAACTAGGGTTTTTGACTAAAAGGAGACTAGTTTTAAAAATGAGGAGAGAGAAAAGAAGGACTAAAGAACTAGGCTCTGATACCACTTGTAATGAAGGAGACAAGAGGGAGAGAAGGAGAGGAGAGAGAGAGTGCAGAAGAGAGATAAAGACTGCAGGAAGAGAGAGAAGAACTGTAGAGAGAAGAGAGAGAGAAAGAAAGTGACGAGGAGAGAGAAATACTAGGAGTAGAGAGAGAAAGACAAGAAGAGGAGAGAGAAATGGCTGTCAGCCATGGAAGGATAAGGAAGAAGGTGAAAGGATAGATGTATATTCATAAAATGGTACCATGCCAGTGTCCTTCACACCTTTTATACCTAGGTCAGTGTGACACTAGGTATTTCCCTCCATAACATCTATCTTGCAAAAAATTTTGGCTCCTCTAAGTTTATCAAGAAAATCATCAACTCTTGAAATAGGGTATTGTATTTTAATAGTTTCCTTATTTAAAGATCTATAATCAATGCACATTCAATATGTTTTATTTTTCTTTTCAACCAGTAAGACTAGTGCACCAAAAGGAGAAGAACTAGCACAGTTTAAACCCTTATTTAACAATTCAGTAGCTTGTCTTTGGATTTCCTTTTTATGCAAAGAATTGTGCCTATCTGGAGCTTTGTGTGATGGGGAAACTCCAAGGAAAAGTTTGATTTTATGATCTAATTCTCCTCAATAATGTGGTGGTTCAGATGGGTAATCATCCTCAACACAATGTTTATATGAATCCAAAAGCTTTTGCTATGTAGATGTCAATGCAAAAATTTTAAAAGTTTCTACTTGATTCATAAAAAATCATGCATGCCTTTTATTACTTGCGAAGTTCTCTCTTCGCCTACATGTGATTAATGAGTGAAAACAAGTTAGTCTTAGAGTCACTAGTCAAAGAAATTGATTGCCCTTGGAATTAAAAAGTTATAGCATGAGTATTATGATTAATAGAAAGATTGAATTGATGCCTAAAAGGCATACCAAGGATGATGTCTAATGATTGGAGAGGAGTAACTAGGAGATCACATTTTTCTTTGTATGTGCCCATAGAAAATTTGAATCCTTTTAATTCTCATGTTCCATTATATCCAAACCTTGAATTGCAAAGTTAACCTTGTACAATGAAGAATTATCTCTAGTTGCAACCTTCTAACCAAATTTTTAAAATAAAATCATAAGAACTACCATCGTCATGTACAATAATAATATTTGAATCATTCACAGAAACTTTTATCTTCAATAAAGCATGTAAAAAAAAAGGTGTAACTGGTTCTTCTTTAGATGTTGCTTCTTGTTGCAATGTGTTTGTAGTCTAATTACGTGCATAAACATGTACTTCCTTGATATTATGCACTTGAGTTATCTTTTGATTGTTTACAAAGTTGAACTCAACAATCCAATTGAAAATGTCCAGGTTTTCCATAACAAAGATAGGTAAACTTGGGTCTTTTATTTTAAACACTAATATTTGTAGTTTGAGGTTTTACCTTTTTATTTACATTGTTGTTTATGTACCTTTGCACGTTGCTACTTATTGGTTGAAAGTTGGAAGACCTATTAAGTGGTAAAGAATTAGGATAATAAGGCAAAAAGGTTTCTTCTAGTTGTGCTTATTATTGAAAGGTTGTGATGGATAAGATTATTGTCTGCAAAGCATCTAGGCAGTGGATTGAAACTCTTTCTCAACATCAGGGGCATAGAAAATATATTTGTGAAGGAAAGTGGATATAAGAGAATTCAATTTAGAATATGCTAGATTGAAGACCATCTTCATATTTGTGTTGTACCATGCTCTTGGGAACTTCCTCAAGTATGCACAGCAACAAAAGGCTTTGCTAGAATCTTTTTGTATATGTAGACACATTATCACCTTCTTGCCAAGATAAGTTAGACCAATTATGCCTTTCTTAAATATTATACTGGGGTGATGGGAAATATTCTTAAATTTTTTCTTAAAATTTGATCCATATCTTTGGTCAGTTGGTGCTACAGTGAAGAATCTTCCACCAAAGTGACACTTTATCCATCAAATGATTGGTTGCACACCTTCTTGGTAAAAGCTTCATCATTAACTTGGTTTGTTGCACGTCGAATGCACCTTTCAAAATTCAAGCAATACGATCATCTTCATCTTGAGTGGTGGAATTTTTTTAACGATCATACTCTTGAAGCACCTTAGTAACTTCATTCACATTATGTTGAAGAAGCTTGATTTGATATTGAAAAGAATTTTTTGGAAGAAGTGATTCCATATTTACTCCATCCATGTTTGATAGTCCTAACATAATAAAATAAAATTGATGCACAAGAATAACCCTTTAGAAATCTTGCAGAAATAAATTTACTACATCAAATAGAGTTTTATTGTTGGATAATATCAATCTTTCATTGCATAGGAACATGGGATCAATTTAAACCTCTCACATGCAAAAAAAGAAGCTTATAGCGGTGGAATATACGCATTGAAATATGCCTCACAAGAACAACCTTCATGTGGATAAAAAGGAAATGTGAAAAGGGCTTTATGGGAAAGGGGTTTAATAAGTGGCCTCTCCGCCCCCCCCCCCCCCCAAAAATAAATAAATAAATCGGGCCAAGAGCAAAAATAAAAGTGAGTGAAATAAGAAAAAATATTTAGTGTTGCCTTTTGTGGGAGCTTGTTAGGTTCTTGGGTACCAAGACAGGACCTAAGGTTGATGCCCTATTCTCCTTGGGTCACAATATGCTTAGTTTCCCCCTTTTTACATACCTAAGTATATAAAATACTAAAGAAAAATGTGGTACAATGGAAAATATGTGACTTTTTATAGACTTAGCTATAGGAGTTCTCCCTTAGTAGGAGTTCCTAGTTCAATTGTCCTAGGTCAAGTAGGTGGGTCAGACCACCACTTAGGATGCCTCCTTTGATAGTTCTTTTTAGTTTGTCTATGTTGGAACAGTTGGTTTAGCGACTAGCTCCAAATCTCTATTAGATTATATTTGGCCTATCCCTCATGAACTTCATGCATTGATCTAGTCAGGGGGTAGGGTGAGAGTTGTGTTTGTGCTCTATTGTGTACTCTTATTTATAGTAGCTTGATGCTCTTTATGGTTTTTGTTTGTGTAGATGAGTTCATGGGTTCGACACAAGCTAAGTTGCCCAATATCGTGGTCGCCAATGAGAGCAGATTTTCAAGTCAAATTTCAAGAGCAAAAATAGCTCGATACCTATAAAAGAGGCAGTTTTGGTGAAAAATGAAACGGTCATAGATCAAAGAGGTAGAGTTTTCTTAGATGCATTTCGATGCCGGGAATCCAAGCAAGTATCCATTCATCGATTAGAGTCCATTTGACCCCTATTTAATGGCTGCAAGCTTTAGTGTTATGGAGCAGCCTATTGGATCCGAAAGCCAAAAAGCATGTGACAGAGCCCAGGGTGATAGATTTTGATGACAAAAATGCCACTCATCAAGTTAAATTGCAATTCTGAGACTATTTACCCATCTAATCAGGCCGGAACCACTTCAACCAAGTGTAAAAATCCAAAACTTGAACTAGATAAGCTAGTGGTTATGTTTTAAACCATAATTAAGAAGCCAAAAGACAAAAAATTCTCGCAAGATGGGGGTACATTTTTTTCAGTGCCCCTTTCTTCCATTTAAAAAATGATTTTTTGTAACTGTAATGATCTTCTTCCCCCTCTTGGGCCTAATTTCCATCAATTTCTCGCTCTCTATCACTTCAATCCTCACATAAAATGATGTAGCAAATGAAGAAATATATTTTCAATATTTCTCTCTCCTATTTCTCTCTCCTCCTTGTTCCTTGTTCATATGGTTGCATATGAGAGAGAGAGAGAGAGAGAGAGAGAGAGAGAGAGAGAGGAAAGGTTGATTTGACGAATTAGTGATGGATAATGGTTTGGAAGCTAATGGCACATAGAGATCAAGTAATTTGGATGCATCAACGGCTAGAAATAGCATCAACGGCTCCATGTTCTTGAAGTCTGAGATGTACATATATGAATTTTCAAGTAAGCAATCTTTATTTAGTTTTTATGATGAGTCATTGGTGTATATGATGGAAAGATGTTGCAAATGGTTGGAATATGATTGTTGATGTCTATACTTTCAAAAATTCAATCATTTTCCTTTAGATATATTTAAAAAATAGTAAAAGTGTAAAATTCAAAACACAATATTTAATAGAAAATGAGGTTGTTTTTGGGTTTTGGGAATTTAATGATATTCATATGGCATGAAAATGAGTATACTGATGGATCACACTTTGCATAATTCCTACAAATCATAAAACTCAAAAAAATCAATAATTTATGTTAAAATAGATGGAAATTTTTGTGAAAATTAGTCAAATAAAGAGAAAATTTAAGAAAAATAGTTTTATGCATAAAAATTTGCCAAAATTTAGGAGAATGTCTATGAATGTGTAATGAAGGTAAAGCATGAGGTTTACCTTAGCTTATCTTTATTTATATGTTAAAGTGCAGGTTTAGAGATTGCTCTTATATGAATAATTATCATGAAATTTTCCTACATATGTGCAAGCAAACCAAATGTAAATGATAGGGGGTGTGGGCCTAAAATGGAAGGATATTTGATTAATTTGTTGACTTCTCTGCATATCTTAACATATAAGCCATGATTTATATAAGTTTCAAGGGATTCAATAGCATGAGTTAGCACGATGTTGTTCCTTAGTAATGCATCACGATGCTAGTAGAAAGAAATCACGAAATGATTGTTTGTGCACTTTATATTGGCTGGTTTTTAGTTAATTCATTTGAGCACAGAGTGCCATACACTTTGCATATGCAATCTAAATATGGTATTAGAAGATAAATTCTTGGATAAATTGCAATTGTATGTCTAGGTGATGACCAACATTGAGAGTATAAGATTTTCCTTTGATATAGGATAATGTGATACCTTGGGAAACGGATTAAGTGAGGAATATATACAGTCTCCCTAGATCGTTATGTTTATATTATGAGAGGAATTTATTACATTTCTGTTTTATGTTTAAACGGTATATCCTAGGGCCATTCCCCAAGGTATAGGAGAGCCATAGGTGCCACAACATTTGGTTGGGGGGAGCTCTTTGTGTATGTGAATCGAGGTGTTGATCACCTATATGTTTGGGTACTCCCTCTGTTCGTTGGAGTTGGGAAGTCAAAACCATTCGACTACAAATTGATACAAATGTGTGATTTATTTAGAGTAATATATAGCCTCCAGATGCTCCTAGCCATGAGGCTATGAGGGTAGTTTGGTGTGCATAGGAGGCCCGCCGACTAGAGCCCTAGAGGCATTTTTTTGAGCTTGCTTTAGGTCCCAACATATGAGTAGGAGGATCATGTTTTGTGACACTCATATGGAGGTGATTCTAGGTAACCTCCATTGGCATGTCATTGCGTTCAGTTTGCTTATCTTAGTCTAACTGATAGATGGGATTAGTAGGGATATTTGTAGCTTTGAGATAGGATTGGTAGTCTCAAGCACATAGATTTTTGTTACTCTATCCTTGTTAGCTGAAGTTTTATATACATCACTCTTATTTATGTCATTTGATGATGATTCATGTTGCAAGGTATTAGAAGTAGGAAAAGATGAGATTGTGTTACTTAGCCTCGGAATAAACCACTTATAGAAATCGGGATTATATTGAAGAGAAGAATGACCATCTAAAAGTTGTGGGTCTTGGGTGGGTAAAAGACATATCTAATGGCATCATACAACATGCTTCTTTGTCTCAATTGACTCACATGTAGCTCTTCCTGTGAAATGAGTTTGTCATGCAAGGGAACTTGTCGGTCCTATTAGCACAAAATCATACTCCAACAATTGATTTTTCACTAGTTTCTCCACTTTGGCTAAGTGCCACATGGCTTGGCTTTCCAATCTTTCACTCTCTTCTATCTTCTTTCTCCTCAATCCTTCCTTATCATGGAGGACACCATGTCAATATTATACACCATCTTCATCCATGCTAGAAGTACTCACAAATAATGGATATTTAAATTATTAAGGATGGCATCATGGATTCTTTAAGAATGAAAAATGTTATATTGGTGACTATTGAGCAGCTTAGGAAGGGAGGGGGATTTTATTTGATCAACATGCTTCTAGACAAATCCTATGATAGGATCAGCTTAGTAATTTATTTCGTAGATATTACACTAATGTGATTTTAGAAAAATATTCTACAAGATGGTGCATGCCCTAATCATTAGTGCATTGAATGGTATCAATATTGATGGATATTATATTCACTCTTTTGATCTTAAGTGATCATCCATCAAGGATATTCAATAGTGCCATTGTCATTCACCATTGTTACAAAACCTCTTTTGGAGTACAATGAATTTAACCTACAAACAAGCTTGATTAAGGGACTTCCACTTCCCTATGGTTAGGTATTCTCATCTCACATGTTTGTAATGATAATTCTAACATTGTCTATTGTTGAACCTAGCTCTATTTAGGAGTTGATGAAATCATATGAGGATTGTGCTACTATATGGAATTCTATAAATCAACAAAGATTAAACACTATCCTTACTTTTGGATTAGGATGATAAAGCTAAAGTCATACTTGTTCTTGTTCAAATCAACCCTCACTTTAGTTTTATCATCCTAATCAACCCTCACTTTAGTTGATTTAAACAAGAAGAATGTTGATTTGACCCCTAAAGTCAAACATTACTGGAAGATTTTAGACCACTCGGCTATAGTGAAAACATGGAAGAAAATACTTGGGTGAGGTTAGTTATCCACACCTTCATTTAAGATGAAACTTACATTCTAGTGAGTTCTTGCCACTAAGTTGCCTACAACTTTTTGCCAAAAAGTTTCCAATGACTTGTTGCCAACAAGTTTCCAACAACTTGTTGCAAACATGTTGCTTAAAAGACAAGAGACTTCACTTTTTTGTTGGCTTTGCCCCTTTTTCCACTATGCAAGAGGCATGTAGAGACTATCAAGCATCTTATATGAGAGTGTATTGAAACCAAATACTATTGGAGCTATGTCAAAAATTTGATGAATGCAGCTGACCTACAACATGAGATTTGATGGAAATAAGTTTTTTTTGGAGGTAGGGTAATAGAAATGAAGAAACATATAGGATTTAGGCAATGATCTGAACTTTGATGTTTAGAGCTATTTGGAAATGCAAGAAGAATCTATTTATTGAGAGCATCTATAGGCACAAATGTTTCTTAAGTTTTATTATCACTCAAGTATGATTTGCTCTTTGCTATCTATGTTGGCCAAATAGACTAGTGTTTTAAACTAATTCACAAAAAGCTTGTAATGTTGAACACATATCTTTAGAGGTGCCATGTATGATCCAATATTATCTTTTAATATGGAAAGAAATAATGAGGTTTAATGAAAAATGAACTGAGCATTTTCAAAAATCACATCTAAAAATATGCATAGAAAGTTTAATGGTTTTTATTAAAAAAAGGAGAAAAGATTACTTGCATGCAAAAGATTAATTTAATAAAAAGTTTATAAAGTATCAATTCAATAGAATATGTTTGAATTAATAATATATTAAAAAATGTTTGAATAACATGTAGCATAAAAATAATGGTAATTTGTAAATACATAGTAAAATCTCATAACCATTCACAAACTACATTGACATGTTTAAGATTAAGATTGTGAGAAAGATTAGAAGTACATTTTGTGACAATGGCATAGTTTTGAATTTACTAGTTGTTGTTAATAGATGGGGTGGGTAGGACTAGTAGCTAAGGCAAGATGCGTGACATCCTATGATCGTTTTCTCAATAAAATTTTCCTAAAGGCAACAAGCTTAATTGTTAAGACCTTAGAGACAGTTTATATATATATATATATATATATATATATATATATATATATATATATATATATATATATATATATATAGAGAGAGAGAGAGAGAGAGAGAGAGAAAGAGAGAGAGAGTGTGTGTGTGTGTGTGCGCGTGCGCGCGTCTCGAGGCACTTTACCACCTCCATCCTCTTCTTTGAATTCTCTCAGAGCTAGTGGGGTTAAGGTTGCATGCTCCTCTTATCATCCTCACATGCTTCCTCCTCCCCATCATTGTCACTTGCCTCCTCATTATCCCTACTTGCTCCTCCTCCTCACTTGCTTCCTCCTTAGTACCACCCTTGTAATTCTCTTCACTTGCTTCCTCCTTGATGCATGTTAGATTCCTCATCAACATGCCCTCACTTGAACACCTCACATATTTCCTCCTTGTTGGCACCCCTCTAACCTCCACCCTTGGCATCCTCCTCACTTGACTCTTCCTCCTCCTCCTTTGTCTTCTCCTCAACACCCCTATCACCTCCATCCATAAATCCTCCCTTGATGGCCTCCGTCTTCCCCTACCTACCACCCTTTTCTCCTCCCCATAGTTCCCACATGCTTATTCATCAAAATTTTCATAATCTAGTACCTTACCCAAATAGATTACAAAGAAAGAAACAATCTCTCTCTCTCTCTCTCTCTCTCTCTCTCTCTCTCTCTCTCTCTCTCTCTCTCTCTCTCTCTCTCTCTCTCTCTCTCTCTCTCTCTCTCTCTCTCTCTCTCTCTCTCTCTCTCTCTCTCTCTCTCTCTCTCTCTCTCTCTCTCTCTCTCTCTCTCTCTCTCTCTCTCTCTCTCTCTCTCTCCAGCCTCTCATAACTAGTAGTCTCTCCATAGGAAGTGATTCCAAATGAATTGCTTCTTCTTTTGGGGCATGTATTGACCTACATTCTCATCATCATCTACATGGGCCATAGGCCCAAACATGTAGAACAAGCCACTTGGGGCTATCTATCTAGAAGGGCATGAACCTTTACTATTATGGTTTTGTAAGTTATGCAAGAAGTTTTGAAGCAATTATACATATTGGAACACATAATTATCATTCTCAAGTTGCAATGTTTCTTTTGATTTCCATAGCAACCACCATCTTTTATAGTTTCTCAACTTATATCAATGTCTTTATTTTGAGAACTTCTATCAATATGGTGTATGTGCAAAATGGTCTTGCACATGGAGGAGATTGAAGCTTATGGTGAGATATATTATGCTTGGAGGATTTTTTGGCCATGCGTCTTTCCATACAATCATCCCATTATTGAATTCCTCTCTTTGGACTCACTACCATTTTAGCACTCACTACCAGTTTAACACTCACATGGCTAGTGGACTACTTCTTGTTGTTTGAGAAGGAGGTTTGAAGCACTAAACATAGAGTGGGAGATAGCTTTGATCCCTCATTGCCTTCATGCCCAACATCCCAACTCCAAGTTTATACTCACACATGATGCATTAGTATCAACAACCAATGATCCTTACCCACATTATTGCTAGCCTCCAAGTCATACAACCATTACAATTGATATATTTGCAACCATAATAATCAATATATTTTCTCAATTTATTAATACTTGTAAATGTTTGAAGGCATGGATTACTTGCTATGGTCTTCATCAATTCTCCCATGGGACCTCTTTCTAGTCTAAATGATTAAAGGTTTTAACAAGCCATTTTGTCTTTTATATTAGCTTAAAATTCATTAATAATGGCCTCGAACGATCTTATGAGAAGGCTTGAATATTATGGAAAAAAATTAAATAAGAATATTGATCGTTTGTTAATTTTCTATAATCTGTTAATTATATGAAAAAGATAAGAGACACTCATAAAAAGGGAAGAAAAACAAGTCTCTTTGTTAACTCTACTAGGTTTCTCAGCAACTAAAGCATCGAACCCTAAATGTCAAAACTATAGAGAGTAATTGTAGTACATTGGTTATAGCTACATGTGTTATAGAAAATCTAGGTGAAAAAGAGTTTCCACCCATTATTAAGAAAAATGTGAAATAAATCTTAGGCTATTTCTTTTGAATGGATTTATTTTGATAAAATGTTGAGTAGGATGTTTTGCACCATTTGCAAGAACCACATTAAGTGTAAAAGCGGGTATGTCACCACTACTCAATTAATGTACATCTTTGTGCAATTAAGCAACATGTGGGTGTCAAAAGTACATGAATTTGCAACATGTGTTCAATGGCAACATCAAAAGTCACCAAAAAAATGGTTTGCAAAATTAGCAAGAAAATGCAAATGCTAGTGTAATATCTCTCCTCATAGTAGTTTATTTTATTGCAAAACATAATATGTCTTTCTTAATGTTTGCTCCACAATAAGAGTTGTCCAACTCTTATGACATTGATATAGTTGATGGTGAAGCAGTTCTCACTTTTGGGACTTTACGTACATGAGTTAACAAACATTAGCCACACAACACATGATTGTCTATGTTAGCTATATGTGAAGGCATAAGCCACATATCTCCTTTCTTGGGTTGTTTGAGGCATATGACACAACACCAAATGGATTGTATGCACTACATAGAGTTCTCTAGAAAGCATGAGATTGATGTATCAAAGATTGTGAGATTTGGGTGGTCTGAAAATAAAATAGTCTTGTTATAATGTTAAAGAAAGAAAGCAAATTTCTTACTCGTATACAATGTGGTATACATGGAGTACATTTATGTGTTGGTGATTATTTTGGTTATAGTGTGCATTTTCTTGCTAACTTGTTGCAACATGTAGTGCATTCGAGATACACATTCCAAAGTGATTTTGTGGATGTAGTAACTATCCCTAGTATTTTTAATGCTATTGTAGGGGACCAATGAGTTGGGATTGATTATTGATCCAATTGTAGATGTTAATGCATGTAAATGATAGTAAAGGATATATTATCATTCATGGTAGTGGCTCTCAAACTAGTCATTTGGCATCTTCAAGATCATCTATTAAAGATGACTGCTTTCATGGGGTGAAGTTGCAAAGATGTGCCATAGGGACTAATTGACATGTTTTCTCATACTTTCAAAGGAGTACTTCTCTTATTATTGAGAAAGAGAGGTTTAAGGACAACTCTACATTAAAGGACCTAAATATATCATGTCCCTATTTCTTTCCTATTGGACTAATTTTTAGGATGTTGTACTAAAGAAGTGAATGTCTTGGTTGAGTTTTATACTTCTTCTAAAGCCATAGATGGTCGTGTATTTGAAGGTGTAGCTGATGGCATGACTTTGTGGAGAGAAATGTGGATTTTTTAGGTGCAAGTTACTTGGATTGGAATAACTTGGCTCTAAAGGATGCTCTCACTTCTTGAATAAGCTTCGATCCATTGTTATGTGAAAAGTATCAAAACTTACAAAGAAGTACCAAAACTTGTTCAAGTTTAGTTAAATTTCATTGCTCCGCTATTCTAGCAATAGTATTTCGAAAGAGGCTTCTTCATTCAAAACATCATGAAAACATGCACTAGAAATTGGTTAGATACAAGGCATATGGAGGCTTTAATGTTGATTTCTATTGATGGAGGTGTTGGGGTACCCAAACCTTAAATTTGCAAGTTTTTTGTGCCTTTTTTTAATTTTGTTTTATGCTATGTAAATGTAAATCTACATAACTTTGGCTTGCATTTATTCTTTGACAATATGTGCTTTGTAGGTGAGAATCTACTTACCTATTTGATTCTTCATCTATTACTTATAGAGTTGAACTTTGACACTATCTTTGTATCCATGTTTGAGATCCTTCCTAGAGGGTCGTATTGAAGGTAATGTAGCCTCTCTCTTTGATATATACGTGAAACTTCATGTTTAAAGATGGTTCCTAGAGTGGAATTTTTAGATATTCACATGAATTTTCCTATAAGAGAATTTCTATGGGGTACATGCCGCCTATCTAGCATTAAAACAATAGCCAAGCTTTTAGCAAGTACTTGGTGTAGTTTTAAGAGAGTCTTCTCTAATTTTGCAATATGAATCAAGCTAACTTGTTTGATGCATTGGCTCTCTCTCTATCATCTTACACATGCATTCATAATTGAGAATGCCATGCATGATAAAAGAACACCTCATTTTATAATTGCATATCTATGTTGCAAATATAAACGTTTAGAATGAATGATTATTTGGTTAAAAGTTTTGAACAATTGAATGATAAAATTGAAGTAAAAGATGCTCTTAAATTTTACTCAACAAATTTGTGAACCTTGAATTTTGAGAGAGAATTATGAATCAACAACTATAAAGGTTGTTGTATCACCTTTTAAAAATGGTTTTTGTCAACAAAACTTGGAACCACATTCTGTGTGTGTGTGTGCGCGTGTGCACACGCTTAACCTAGCTATGATCTATCCATCTACATCCACACCCATTATTTTGCATTAACAAACTCACATTATGCAAGATTCACGCCTCTAATTTGTCTGCCATCCATTGGAGAAAGTGCCCTTGAAAGAACATTTCTTTGAAGATAAGGCCCTAGTTGCATGTGGGCATTAGGCTTGACTAGTCATTGTCCCTTGGGTGCTCACATGAGATAATGTAGGAGGAGCCTACCCTAGAAGGGCCATTTGAGTTATAACTCCCTAGCACGATAGGGAGATTTTTATTTTAATGTAGGAGCCTAACCTAAAAGAGTCTTTCAAAGTTGGCAAAATTAGAGCCAAAATGCAAAGGTCAAAAAGATGGAATACGTCAATGCCACTAAGGATGGAAAATACTAACCTTACATTGCAACATTTCTTGCATTGAGTGGAATACCTCAATGCCACTAAAGATGGAAAATGCTAAATGAAAGCACTAGCTAGGTGTATTTTGCTAGAGGGGTTACACTTACAAAAGTCTTTCTTTTAGCTACACATATGCTTCATAACCAAATAACTACACGATACAAATTCTACCATCAAATGTTTCATTCAAACCATGTTTTGCTCTTGCAACATTGATGGAGACCATGACATTCAATGGAATTGCAAAACCATCCTTCAAGAAAGGCCTATTCATGTAAATTGCAAACCCCAAAAATATTTCATGACATTATCATGCCCATTCAAATTTTTTATGAAAAACTAAAAACTAAGAAAGAAGCGTGCATGATTAGAATGCACGATGTCATGTCATGAAAATTCTGTTGGATGTCCTATTCATGTAAATTTATTACGAGTTTGTCAAGCTGCATGTGTAATTACTCTACAACATATCATATTTTGAATGACATACATTTACCAAGAAAAATGGAAAAAACCTAGGGGGATGCTTAACATACATACCTTGCTTCACAACAAACCTTGCAATTCAAAAATCCATTGTCTCTAAGATAATGCACAAGTTTGTAGATGTCATTTGTGATACATAGATCTTGCTTTGTCCATTGTATAAGAGATGAAGACAACATGGCTAGAGTGAAATTTGACTTCATGTTGCACAAGGGATTGCCAAAATTTTTTGGGGACTTGGATGCAACCCATGTGAATACAGACAATCCCCGTGGTGTGAGCACTAGTAGTTGGTTTTATAGAAATGAAAATTGATTTGTGTTCATACAATCTATTGTTGACATGGACTTGCACTTCTTACATGTCTATGTTGGTTGGCATGGAGCTACACATGACATCCATGTTTTTCACGCCTTTAGCTTCTATGCATGAGTGCTTAGTGGGAAATATCAAGTAGGCCCTATTTACTATGATTGTCTATTTTTCATCCAATAATATGTCATTAACAATCGAGGATTTTCACTACATGATTGGCTAATGACATTGTATAAACTATTGCAACAGACATTTAAAGGGAGTATAACTGCATAATTGCCTCAACCAAAAGTGTTGTTGAGTGAGCTTTTGGCTGCTTAAAACAACACTGATGCTATTCAAATAATAAAATATCATGATTATCCCAAAGTTTCTTGCAAAATGCATTATAGCTTGCTATGTGCTAAACAATATGTGTATTGATGGAGAAGAAATGATCAATCGTGATTGTGTAATACTAGCCAACAATCATTTTTCACTTCATGAACCAACTTCTTTCCACAACAGAGAGATCCAACATGTTTGCCTTGCTTGTTATGTGGTACACAGAGCTAGGTGATGAATGGTTTTTTTGCATCATTTCCTAACTTGCGTCTCTATTATGCTCATTTTATAAGTTCCTTGGAGTAGATTATGCAATCAATGTATTTCACTCCCTTATTCTTATGCTAGCTATAAACTTTAATGTATGTCTCTTACTATGTTTTGTTGAACTATCAAACATACAACCATTTCAAAACATAATGCAGCCTTTAGTTTTATACTTGCACTTATGCAAAAACCATTAAACACATTCATTGTATTGAGAAAATATAACAAGAGTTGCAAACAAGTATCATAACAATACTTATAGATCATTGTTGAAGTGCCAAGTCTTCTTTTAATTGCCAAAATATAAATTTTGAAATCAAAAGTTGGAATCCTAGGGATTGGGTTGGTGGTGGATAGAGGAAGTGGTTGACTCATAAACGAAACATATCAAGGTAGCAAGCTCCCATGTAAACTCATTTGTATGCCTCTCATTTTTTCAATGCACATAGTCATTCTCAATATGATGATTGATTCTCTCTCTTTGCATGGCTATGGTAGAGTACAAGGCCTCTTGGTTCCCATGCTCTACACCTTTCCTCTACCTTTGCAAAAAAAATCATTAACTATTTGGTAGTCTCTTCCAATATTATCCCTAGAATTGTGCAGTTGGCCTTTCACCAATTTTGTCCACTAGTGGAGGATATGTCTATTGCTGCTACATGCTCGTTGATAGTAGTGGTTACTTCTCTAGGGATGGATGCACCATTCTCAATAGTATCTATTGCATTGTGACATGTCAAATGTGCTCCAAAAGATATCAAATATTAGCAAAACATGTTTTACTCTGTGTTGAAGTGAATCTCTAAAAATTGTAGTATAAAGTATAGTATAAGCACTTGGCATATTTACAAAGGTGTTGATTATGTTGTCTCATAGATTTATTAATGCAATCATCACCTTATACAACTCTCAATGGCATCATAGATTGTAGCATCAAATGAAAATTTTTGAACTTCTTCTCCCTTCGTGTCATTTTCTAGTACATTGGATGATCGAATGAGACCCACTGCTCATAGTTGTAGATAGTTTTCAATTCTCGACATACATGATTCCACCTTGTCTTTCATTTCCTAGTTATTCTATGCACATTTGATGACATTTCTTGGCTAGATATGCCCATCATTGGTCATTTGTTTTCAAGTGTGTTGACAATCCTCCAGTTTGCACCATATCTTCTAAGTCTAGCTTTGCATTAATGAGGACTGTGGTCTCTCAGGCATCCCAAGGGTCTATGTTCTCCTTTTGAGAGTCTCTATTGGATAGGCCCTTCCAATGAAAGCTTTTAGCAATCTTGTCATAGGTTTTAAATATGCCCAAATGACCAGCTATAGGTGAGGAATGCATCTCTTGCATGATCTTTTGCTTGAATGGAGAAGTGTATGGGATGGCAATCCTGCCGTGAAACCATAAGAGACCATTCTTAAGTTGATATGGAGAGTTTTCTTCCATATGCCCTTGCTATAATTTTTGGAAAATGTGGCTGAAATCAGCATCTAAAAAATAGGCCTCCTGAAGCTCTTCTATGCAATCATTGTGAAGTTCCATGATGGCCGAAACTTTACTGAAACTTTACAAGCCCACATTCTAGATAATGAATCAGCAACTACATTGTCTTTTCCCCGCGTATGTGTTATTTTTAAAGTCATAGTTCTGCAATGTAGCTACCCATCTGCATTATTTGGGGGTAAGATTAGACTGAGAGAGGAAATACTTGAGTACCCTATGGTCGCTCTTGACCCTAAATCTGCTGCCATACAAGTAGTGGTGCCATTTCTTAATGGCATGAAGGATGGTCACCATCTCTTGGTCATATACATTCATGGTCATCTCATTTTCAGCAAGTTTCCGGCTCTCAAATGCTATTAATCGATGCTCCTATAACAATACAGCCCATATGTCTTTGCCACCCACTGGCATCACACTGAATGGTGAATTTTTTCAAAAAAATCTAGGCAAACCAAGATGGGATTTGAGGTAAGCAATTCCTTGAGGTGGTTAAAGCTCTTATCAACTATGGCATCCTAGAAAAAGGCCTCTTTCTTAAGCCTATCCGTCAAGGGAGCTGCAATAGTGGCATAATGCCTAATGAATCTACGATAGAATGATGAGAGACCAAGAAATCCTCTAAGTGAAGTGGTATTTGCAGGTGTGGGCCAGTCTTTTATACACCGCACTTTCTTAGGATCAACCCTAATTCCCTCTTCACTAACAATGTGCCCCAAGTATTCCACTTCTGTCTGCATGAAAGAACATTTTGTCTCCTTGACAAGGAGTCTATGCTGCCTCAATACATCAAACACCTACCTGATATGCCAAAGGTGATCTTTCAGTGATCTACTATAGATGAGGATGTCATCAAAGAAAACCAACACAAATCTGAAAAGAAAGGGCTAAAGTATTTTGTTCATTATGTTGTGAAAGGTGGCCGGTGCATTAGTTAACCCGAAAGGCATAACCAAGAAATGATAAAGCCCTTGATCAATCCGAAATGTTGTTTTGACCTCATCCCTTGCCCTCATGCGGATCTGGTGATAGCGTGACCTCAAATCTATCTTTGTAAAGTACTTAGCTCATTTGAGCTCATTTAGCAAGTCATCTATGCATAGAATGGGGTACTTGTTCTTCATAGTGATATTATTAAGATCCCTGTAGTCTATGCACATCCTGAAATATCCATCCTTCTTTTTTAACAATAACACAGGGGAAGTATATGGTGAAGAACTAGGCTCAATAAATCCCATGTCTAGTAATACTTTGACTTGTTTGGCGACTTCTTCTCTTTCACACCTAGATAATTTGTAAGGTAGCTTGTTCACAGACTTTGACTGAGGCTCCAGATCTATGGGATGATCAACCACCCTATTAGGGGGTAGTGATGTAGGTACTTGGAAGAGGTCCTTGTACTCTTCTAAAAGAGCTCTCAATGCCAAAATCTTCATTTTTTTAGTGGACTAATCTGAATTTTCTTTATTTAACTGCAATACAAAGATTTGGGACCGTTTCTTGAACTCTTTCTTGAGTTGTTTGCTGGTAATGAGCTGAAATTCACTGTTATTTTGAATTCCTTACAAGTGAATGAGCTGTCCCACACTAACAAACTCCATATACAGTAAGGAAAAATCCATGGTTATAGTTCCCAAAGTTTTCAGCCAATCACAACCCAAGACAATATCTATATGCCCCATTTCCAATGCAATTAAATCCAATTGCTGTCCAAAATTTTCAGCTAGCTGAATATGAACAACAAGGCATACTTGCGTGCTAATTTTTTCATCCCCATTGGCAACTTGCACCTTCAATGGCTGTTGTAAATCAGCGGGAAAACACTTCAGCCTCCTGTCCATGAGTGCTCTATTAATGAAACTATGAGTGCTACCATTGTCTACAAGTATAAATGCATCCTTCCCATGAATTTTGCCCTTAATAAGCAATGTATTAGGGCTTGTGGATCCTGTCCAAGCATCCATAGATATGGTATAAACAATGGCAGCATGTATTTTAGCATGTAGTTCATTCTTTCCACCCATATCTCATGATACATGACCATCGGGGTCAAAAGGAAAAGAGTCAGCAGGGTCAATGAACTCTTCTTGACATCAGCATCATCCATTTCAACAGTCATCATAAAAGCATGTGCATCCTCAAGGTCATCCTTTGAGGCCTCAAATACCAACATGTTGTGAACCCGTGCCTTGAGCATGTATTTTAGCATGTGGTTCATTCTTTCCACCCTTATCCCATGATACATGACCACCGGGGTCAAAAGGAAAAGAGTCAGCAGGGTCAAAGAACTCTTCTTGACCAAACTCTTCATCAGCATCATCCATTTCAGCAGTCATCATAAAAGCATGTGCATCCTTAAGGTCATCCTCTGAGTCCTCAAATACCAACATGTTGTGAACTCGTGCCTTGAGCATGTATTTTAGCATGTGGTTCATTCTTTCCACCCTTATCCCATGATACATGACCACCGGGGTCAAAAGGAAAAGAGTCAGCAGGGTCAAAGAACTCTTCTTGACCAAACTCTTCATCAGTAGTCATCATAAAAGCATGTGCATCCTCAAGGTCATCCCCCTAAATCAAGGAAAAAGATGCACGAGAAAAAGCGCGAGTCTATACTTTTGTAAAAAAGCACAAGGCACACAATGATTTATTTAAAGAGTGATGGGCTCTCACCCATGCAATTTGTAAAGGTAGATGGGTGGTAGGAAGGAAGCTAGGAAGATAGGAGGACAATGGGAAAAAGGGCCGTCGGTCATGTAAAAAAGGGGATAAGGTGATGACCGCCCAAAAGGGATTTAGGGTTTTGTATATAAAGTTAAAAAGTGAATGAGAAGCTCATTCTTGTGTGTGGCCAAAAGTGGCTCTTCTTCTTCTTCTTCTTCTTCTTCTTCTTCTTGCTCGCTTGAGCTTGTGCTTGAGAGAGGGAGTGTGAGAGTGTGAGGGAGTGAGTGTGTGAGGGTGAGGGACCGGGGAGGGGGAGGGGGAGGAGAAGCTCTCCATTTTCTCCTCTCTTATTCTCTTCTCTTCTCTTCTCTTCTCTTCTCTTCTCTTCTCTTGCTTATGACAATGGAGCTTGGAGCGTGGAGCTTGAGGATGGAGTTTACTTGAAGCTTGCACTTGGATTGTGGAGCTACCAGAGTGTGTGGAAGAGGAGGTAACTCGATTGGCATGGAGGTAAGCTCACTACACTCATGGATAGGTAGCGTGTTAGCTATGTGAGAGGTAGCCATTAGTGTTTGGCTTGGAACACTTGAAGAAATAAGTGGTCCGTGGGTCTTGGCAGTTGAGCGAGAGCTCCCACATTTTGGTTCCATTGCTGGGACCAACGGATTCAAGCCTTGAGCATTTGCGCGCTTCGAATCGAGCATCGAAGTAAGGGTTTTCCCCGAACCGGTGCTTGAGGTAGATAGGTAGGAAGAGAGGGAGTTTGAAGAGGTATTCAATCTCCTTAGCAAGTAGCTTTTTGGTTTTTTGGATTTGGGAAAACACGTTGGAGTAGTGTAGGTATTTTTCTTGTGATTCGTATGCATTAGGATAGGAAAAAACGAACAAAAACAAAGGAAAATAAGCAATAGGGTTTCTGCTGTCATAACAGGGCATAAGGGTTTGATTCGTTTGTCAATTTGGATTTTGGAGTTTATTTGCTATTTCAGGTATATATAACTCTTCCCCTCCACCCATAGCTTTGATCTGGAGGTGCATGCGATAGGCCATTGTCGGAGGGGTTTTTATCGAAAGGTCGAATCCACTAGGGATCAGAAGTAGAAGGAAGTAGAGATAGGAGATGGAAGAGAAGATAGAGAATACCCAAGTGGTAAACACGACAAAAACAAATCACAATGAATTGAATCAATATATATTGAAAGAACCTGGAATCTTTGCACTACTCAGAAGCAATCTCTAGGCATTAGTTCTCTTGGAGCTCCTTCATAGACCAAAAACGTGGATTAGAAAAATCATCTCTTTCTTTGCTGCCTGAAACCCAAATTTGATGGCTCCGTTGGCTCCAAAAGGGGGGTAAAACGCCAAAGCACCTGGTCATGGATCTCCCAGATCACTTCTTATTCTTTCAATTCAATCTGCAGTTTTTAGCCTGTTTACAGCGATCGCGACGTGCGCAATTTCATCAATCTATCTTTTTTTGTGAAAATCCCCTAGTTGGCTGAAAAAGCAACTAGCTTTTTGCATGCCATCCTAATCTAGAAGCTTTTTCTAACTTTTTCATATTTTTACAATAAATAATGTCAAAAATAGATTAAAATTATCCCAAAATCTAATATTTTTAGATAATCCATGCAACTCACACTAGTACTAATGGCTCAGATCACATTGACTCTCTAGATCAATAGAGAAGTTGGATGATGATGCATTCCATACTTTTTCACACTGTGTCCTCATAACATCATGACACCATGGCCTAAGTCGTGTGATTTGAGTGATTTATTGTTACGCCGGCCAAAATTGTGCCACGTTCGGTCAATCCGAGTGATGGCGATTTTGGGCCGAGTCCCGAAATCAGCCCTCGGCCCGCCCTCGGCCCACTACCATTCGGATGCCAACCACTCAGACCACTCAACTCAGATGCGTTGAAATTCGGCCCTCGGCCCACTCGACTCGGATACCCACCGCTCGGCCCATCTGAATCGACCATTTCGACCAACTTGGCATTCGGCCCACCTGACTTAGCCCTTGGCCGTTCGGCCCAAACCCATTCGTATGAACCACTCAGCCCTCAGTTTGGTCGATTCGGCCCACTACCATTCGGCCACTCGGCCCTCAGATAACCAAAATTCGAACTAGTCGAATTCGGTATTCGGACCAATTACATTCGACCCTTTCTCATTCGGCCCTTGGCCCATTCGGACAGGCTGAATCGGACATTCGACCCCTACAATTTGGACCTACTGGTCCGAATTTTGATTTTTTTTCAAATTTTCAACTTGTAATCCCCAAAATCAACAAGAGACTGTATGGAGCCGAAAGCACATCATAGATCTATCACTGGGCTGAAATCTAGAACAAGTAGTTCAAAACTTGGCTACAAACGGTCTTTCAAATCACGCATGGTGTTCACCGTAACGGCCCTGTGGTGGGCAGGGGGGGATTGCCCCCCTGGACCCCTGCAGGGGGGGCTCTGCCCCCACTGCACCTCCCCCAAGTAGGTTGGAGAGAAAAGGCGTGCCACGATAGGTCCTCCAAATAGATCCTAGTGTAGTCATGGCTCTACACAAGCATGGATTCTTGCCTGCAAAAGACCAACTAAAAGACCATACCCAAACAAAGACAAACAAAGACCCTAGAACTTCAATGGGCCAATCTAGCCAATAAGGGCAAAAAGGACACACCACAAAGACATGTATCGAATGCATTCGGACTGCATCTAGTCAAAGCTGAAGGCAACAACATCAAGCTACAACTGCAAGGATAACTAGACATGATAGTCCTGACAATAGATGCTCCTTGAATAGCACTACATAGATGATCCAAGACATCAGTGGAGAATCCACATCTGGTTGTGCAGTTAGGGACTCAAGGGCGTGTATTAGAAGGCTTGAATTTATAAGCCAAGACCCAGAAGATGAAGACATAGTACCACCTACTTATCTTAGGATCGAACTCACTGCAAAAAGGGAGCATTGTCTCGACACTCTCATCGATGAAGGAGTTGATTTTAGTATCTTGACCTATGAAGCATGGACCCTACTAGGCCAACCAGAGCTCACACCAACTGATGCAACTCTTAATCCTTATGGGAGACACCCACAAGCACTTATGGGGAATTGCAAAATCCTTATAACCATTAAAACAGAAAGCTTGCCCATCCTATTCCATGTTCCTCCAAATAGTGCTAATTGTGGGAAGGAAACCCTCCTCAAACGACCTTTCAAAAGGGCGACCAAGTGTGAGGCCGACTATGTAGCATAGAGGATACACTTGACACTACTGGGTGTGAGGATAATCACAACCTTTAGTAAGGGTGACCTCATCAAACCTCGAGGGAAAGACAAGGAACATTCTAACATGCCAAGCAAGCCTAGTGATAAGAGCAAGGACTTGTTGAAAGAGTTGCTACAAGTGCATGTTGAACAAAGAGAACCAGTGAGTGAGGCCAGGTTTGAAACAAGAAGGTCAGGGGACAATGCCAAGGGTAGGCTTTGGACTTACAAACATCATAGAAGACCACGAAAGAAGGCCAAGCCTTATAGAGGAAGGCACCAATGGAGAGATAGCATAACACCGCGATGGATATCCAAAGCGCCGCTACATGCTCAAGGGTATTACGGAGGTAACCGATGGATTTGGGTACCAAAACCCCTGCTAAACCACCTCTATCAGCTGAAGGCCAGATTGCATCAAAAGCAAAGAAGCACAAGAGAAAATCTAAGAGAAAATCCAGGGCTCGGGGCAAGAAACCAAACATGAGTATTAGAAAGGAAGAGCCTCAGCCTAGCATGCTTAATAAGAAAATGTCAGATGTAACCATTGAGCGTGCACAAAGACCACTAGTGCTCAAGGAGCTTTTGACTTCCCAAGAGGATCATGAGCACCATAGGCACAATGCTACTCATAAGAAGGCTGATTGCTCAACAAAGCAAATGGCACAATCCTTTAACAGCCACGAGCAAATCTTTCAACCAATGCCAAGTCCACCGAAGAGTCCCAAATCTCCTACACCCTCTTTCCCTAAATGGACAAAGAAAGCACAACAGCAGCCGTCAAGTGCAGCTGCTCAATCCCAATCTCTATCTCCGTCTAAGCTTTCAGATGTCCAAGAGGTGGGATATGACACCACCCGTAGCTCTCAGCCCAAGGATATGCATGTGCAACCTAATGTGACTAGATCAACTAATGCCTGCGATCTACACAAGTGAATGCTCAAAGGGCAACAAAAGACATGACCACTTCCGATTGGCCTAAGGACTTGACACTGCTATCCACCAATAGTAGCTAGTCCACTGAACTAGCTGCTACTACTTCCAATCAGGGATCATAGCAATCACAGCCCTTGGCCATGACAATGCCCCTTGCGGAATGTGTCCTTAGCCATTCACCTGTGGAGGAGGTGTTGCAACCAACATCCTTGACAACTCTAGCACTTCCAAAGTACCTAAAGACTAGGCTTGAGGAGCTAAACAAAGGGGAATTAGCTAAAGAGCTAGACTCTCCAAAAGGAGAGGCAGTTGTATCCTCACAACCTAGCAAGGTTGTTCAACAGGCCGCAACTATGTCCCATGAGGACACACTAGTGAAAGAGAATGCTGAGGCCTAACCAAGCACATCAACGATTAACCTAGTTCAAGGTCCCGAGTCTTCCAGGGATACACCTCAATTGCCTAAGAAAAAGAAGACAAAAGAACAAAAACAACAACATCAATTGCAAGTGGTTGTATACCCCAAGAAGATTGAGATCAAGAGTGCCAAAGAGCTAAGGAATAAAGCATTGAGTCCACCCACGAGTGAACCCACTACCATATCTCCTAATAGCATTGAAACCTCAGACACATCCGTGTGTTTTGATAAGTCAAAGCAACCATTACCTTCAATAGTTGCTTGCAATACTCAATCCACCGACAATAGAGCTTGCATTGACCAATCAAAAGTGGATACAATACTATCACAACATGATGACAAATCTATACTAGTCGCATCCAAGGAGAACCATGATACAATAACAAGAAAGCCTCAGGAGAAACATGGAAACCCCAAGGACATAAGCAATCCTAGAGTTGACCAATCTTTCTCATCTAGGCCTGAGCCCCCAACTATGCTAAAGCCTAAGGAAGCTCCTAGAACCTTGCATGAGATAGCAACTGAGCAAGCCCTCATTGAACATAGAAGTGTCGTAGAGAATACTTAACTGAGTTGGACGCTAAGCTCAAAGTGTTTGCATGTGTCTATGTCCTGGCAGACATGGGCACATTCCCTAGGGAGCAACTTGAAGAATACTTGCCATTTTCCCTATCCTGGGAAGAGCAAGAATATATTGAGAAGCACTATGACAGGCTCCTGCATGAACGTATGCAAATCATCTCTGATTAGGAAGCCGACAAACTATGCTTAACTGTGACATTCAATGATGTGCTCTACCAACCAAATCTCTTAGAGATAGAGCAACTAAAGTGACAATTAGAGGATCGAAGTCGATTTGAAAAACGTTGGTTTGAAAATGGTGTTACAATGGCCGAATTGGTAGCCTAGATTATGACAGTCTCAGAGGAGCGATTGGCCAAATGGCAGTCTCAAAGAGACCCAAACTATGTGGCACCGACTTCCTTTCAAGTACTGGCTACCATTTGGGGTATGGAATTAGCCAGAACTAGCCAAGAGAACTCTCTAACTGATAAGGTTCTCAATAAGGAGGAGTTACATGTTGCCAGTAGACTCGGACAAGGTACCATGCTACTTGATGTTGCAAAATATCTATTGTTATTGAGTAAGTTGCCACGAGTACTGAATGCGTGTGCCACACTCCAGTACAATCCTGAGTTCTACAATTAGAGTTTTTCCTCACGAAGTGACATGGATTTGTAAATATGTACATAAATAAACAATGAGTTTTGTGACCCTATGTAGATAATATCAACACACACAAGTAATGATAATCCAGCGCAGGGAGAAGATTTGGGTTTGACAGGCTAAGCTCCTCAGGTCCTCCTCTCACCACATGTCTAGAAGTTTTGTGGCCATTCTCACCTCCAGGTGGAGGGCATGCAACCCTCATTACCGCCATAGGAAGCCCTGACCAACATCTTAGACGGTGTAGATGGGGCGCGTCCCCTTCTATACACCTTCCCCTTTTTCGGTCTATCCTTCCAGGGACGAGCCTTGCTCCACGCCATCATAACCAGTCCATGCAACTTAGCATAAGACAAGATCTGCTAATGGCTCGAATACGCCCTGTAGTCGAAGCAAGACGAATATCATCACAGGGGCCGTCCCTCTACAACAAACATTGCATGCCTCACCTCACCCCTCCTCCTCATATGCGCTTGATAATCCAATGTTTAATCCCTTTCATGCAAATAATTCTATCCTGCCTCAAAGCCTAACCTTGGTTCACATTTTGCAAATTTCCCCATAGCATAAGGCGCGAGTGCCTCCACCAAAATGCTACGTGCCTACCTTAAAGAGGTATCCACTGAAAAGAGGCCCCAAGTGGCACCGCCCAGGACGTAGGCCAAAAAATCCCCAAGTAAGGAGGACGAAGGCTCAAGGGAGTGACCAAGGTGTAGCAACACCTGCCACATATAGGCCCTCCCTAGATGCTTGGGCACCAGGTGCTCAAAAGAGGATAAGGAAGCTAAAAAAAAGAGGAAATTTGATGAATTATTTAAAAGCATTCTTGAAACGGTAGCGGCCAGGAACTACACCATTTGGGTCCCAGCCGATGTCTTCCCTGACCAGCCTGATAGGAGCCCACCACCGGCACAGCCCTAGTCGCCGGATCACCCAGACTCACCCTGCCTCATACCAATAGAATAGCCCTATGTTGTATAAAATTCTTACCAAGTGCTACTTGGCCATGACTTTTTGTCTTTAGATGGTTAAATGGGGATAGATTCCCCAACTATACAAACCTTCCATATCTATGTTTAATACATATCACGCCTTTAGCAAAAGAAAAAGATAATCAAGCATAGGTGATATGTATCTAAGTCAACACCATGGGATTCAGATAAGTGATGTCTCTTTTCGTTGCACCTATTCATTATAGTTGAGGCATATGACGACGTGCATGTACTCTCACGAGTTGTCAAGTGGACGCAGGATGACACAGGTCTCTATACAAAAGCGTTCAATGTCCAAGATGCCACAAGACCACCAACCCCACAAAGAGCCATCACAGAAAAAGTAACAAAAATACCAAGAACAAAGAGCCTCGATGGAAGCCTCACTACCAAAAAGCGAGAATCACCCTTGCAGACCGCCCACATTGCATGGCCCAAAGCATAGTCATTGGCTACGCTCTCTTTCTGGGTCAAGCTCTACATTTGGCTCATGGCAGTTGTTACCTCAATTGTACTGACATCACGTGTCGCAAAGAGGTTTGCAAAATCTTAAGTGTATCTCTCCATCTCAAAAACTGTTCCTCTGGCATCGAGGCTAGTAATACAATCATAATTGTAATATCCATTTTTCACAACCTTTGGATCTCCACATTTCTCAATCCAAATGAAAGGCTGATAGCCTCAATGTATTGCATTGGTTGTATTCATTTTATCCCAATAAAAGGGGAAAAAAAAAGAAAAAAAAGTGCTCATGATCACAACACAGCACCTAGGGGTCCTCAAATTGGGTACGTTTAGTGACCTTGGTCGGCTGGCTCCGTCCCTAATCCCCTAGCCCTTTTACACATCCCCCACAATTGTTCAGGGCACATCAAGGGCAGGACACACCTAGGGAGCTCATCCCGCCTATGGTTAGACCTGTCACCCTAAACCATTTGCACAATTCTTTTTTGCACTCCATCTCAGTTCCATTGCAATCAATAGTGGTAAGCAAGGCATGGAAGACCATGGAAAGTACATTGTACTCTTCAACCACTACAAGTAGCTACCAGCTACCAAAGCTAAGGCATCAACAATCTCAATTATGCTACATCATGTTGTCAAAATCACAAATGATGTCTCAAGAGCCTTCAAGTGTACTTCTCCTCAACATCAACAATTTCTCCCACCCCATCAAACCCTTGCTTCATCCACCCATTGCTATGAGGAACCAGACTAGCAATCTTCTAACTACGTAATATCTAAGTATGCACGTGCACTCACATAATATCTGCACCACAATATATACACAGTTTGGGTCCTCAAGTGTAGGACAATACTCTCAGCATGCTTAGCGTTTGACATGTCTCCCAAACTAATCAAAACTATGTCTTGTGCACAATAAGAAGACCAACAATAACCCCTAAGGAGAGACCATATGAGAGGTTTTCAATTGTAGGTATTGAAGACTCCAACGAAAGTACCATCAGCTCTTCATTAACACTCAACTTTGAATTCTTATCCTTTATCATCATGCCAGTCCACCAAAGAATCGTCACGTCCAGAATCCCAAAAAAAAACAATACATGAGCTAACCATCAATGTAATTCCCAACAAAGAACAGCCCTATCACCAACTCCAACAACCCTACCACCAGCCAACCAGGCCACCAATGTGCTCCCAATGACCTTCATCCGCACCACCACCAAAACTCCTCCAAGGCAACCACACATGTCCTTGCCACCCACATCTTCTGTGCATGCTAAAGCCTACTACCTATGATGGTGAGTGCCATGGGACTGTGCATATCGGGCTGCTCCTTTGAGGAGAATAGCGTCTTACAATATCCAACCGCCATCTAGCCCTCTCAGTACGTTCTGCTTTTTGTATTTCGGCTTGAAGGTCCTTATCAGAGGACATAAACCAGCTTTTTTGGTCCCTAAAAACCCTAGATTCGAGAACCACCACTTGTTGGTAGCTCCCGACAAATGCACCACTGATGGGACCTCAAATGGGCCACCACTGGCTATGGCACTAGCCGTACCTCATGCTCATAACAGACAAACCCACCCACATGGCCTCGCGGCCCGAGAGTGTCTATCTGCTGCTAAAGGACAAATTGTCCTAAAGCCTAATCTATGCATTTATAGTACTTGTCTAGGAGGGGGGTAATGTTAACCCTCAAACAAATAAGGTGGAAAAGCCGAAAAATCCAAGCAAAAGACAAGGCCAAGGCAAAAGTAAAACAGAAGACGAAGGCACACCAAGATGAATTTGGAAACACAAGAAGTGTAGAAAAATCCTAAATCAAAGAAAAAGATGCACGAGAAAAAGTGCAAGTCTATACTTTTGTAAAAAAGTGCAAGGCACACCATGATTTATTTTAAGAGTGCTGGGCTCTCACCTGGGGCTCTCACCTGTGCAATTTGTAAAGGTAGATGGGCGGTAGGAAGGAAGCTAGGAAGATAGGGGGACAATGGGAAAAAGGGCCTAGGCCAAGGCCGACCATGTAAAAAAGGAGATAAGGGGATGACCGCCCAAAAGGGATTTAGGGTTTTGTATATAAAGTTGAAAAGTGAATAAGAAGCTCATTCTTGTGTGTGGCCAAAAGTGCCTCTCCTCTTCTTCTTCTTTTTCTTCTTGCTTGCTTGAGCTTGTGCTTGGGAGAGGGAGTGTGAAAGTGTGAGGGACTGAGTGTGTGAGGGTGAGGGACCGGTGAGGAGAAGCTCTCCATCTTCTCCTCTCTTCTTCTCTTCTCTTCTCTTCTCTTATCTTGCTCACGGCAATTGAGCGTGGAGCGTGGAGCTTGAGGATGGAGCTTGCTTGAAGCTTGCACTTGGATCGTGGAGTTATCGGAGTGCACAGGAGAGGAGGTAACTCGATCGGCATGGAGGTAAGCTCACTACACTCATGGATAGGTAGTGCATCGGCTATGTGAGAGGTAGCCATTAGTGTTTGGCTTGAAACGCTTGAAGCAATAAGTGCTCCGTGGGTCTTGGCAGTTGAGCGAGAGCTCCCACACTAAGCATAAGAAATGAGCATTCCCATGACTGTGTCATTCACATATGAGCATCATACATGTACTTTTTGTTGCATTCACTGTCATAATTGCATACATGACTGCATGTGTATCTAAAGATACATTTTAGCATTGATTCTTAGTCATACATCATTGCAAGTACATCAGTGGTACATCAATATATCATAGACATCAATTGGCATCATCATGACATGCCAATTCTCACTGTCCCAAAAATATCCCTGCACCTACAAACAAGTTTGAGCTTCGGATCACCAGGATGTGGGCAAAGTGCCCCCCGGGCCGGGTTGTGCACCCCTTGAGGGTCTTTGATGGGAAGGGGGGTCACCCCTCTTTTTTCTTGCCACCTCGCCTGGCATCAAGCTTTTTCCTCACCTAGGGTATATATGGCATACATTTATTACTAAGCAACCACCATGATGTGCATTTACAAATTGAGGATTGGGCCTTTCATGAAATGCAGGGAATGGAAAATTGGGATCAAGGGTAGGGCTTACCAAGCAGTGACTCACTACTGACTTACCCTTATACACTGGATTTTTTTTAAAAAATGATTAAGTGGCTCAATCAAGAACAACAACTCAATTGGTTAAGGTAAGCAGAAGTAATAATCCTCAATGAGTTTCAGCATGAATTTACCCATTCCAAATGCAATGAGAGTGAAACAAAATGACTATGAAGAATTGGACAGCATACAAGCATCAAATTTATCTCCTAGTGCCTACTTGAGCTCTTGCATTCTCTCAAGCAATTGTTTATGGCTCAACAAGAGAATGAATTTGACAGAATAAGAGTTCAAGAACCAAGTACCTTATGATGCTTGATGAAGATGGCAATTGATCCGAGAAAATCACAAAAAAATATTTATCTAACACTTTATTGATTTTTTGTACATTTGGAGGTTTGAAATAAAGAAGAGGGTGGGAACAACCTCTTGGGAAATCCAAGAAATCACTGGATGGAAATATTTCATGGACCGATTTACTAAGGGGGGGTGAAGAGTAAAGATCAATGGAGGAATGTGAAGGAAAAATGTATAATGTGAAAAGAAAAGACATGAAATGGATTTGGAGCCATCCAAAGGGTATGTGAGGCTCATAATGTAATGGCTTTGGAGCCTTATGATAATTCAAACAAATGGGACCCTTCTTGGAAGCATTAGTGGAAGAAAAATTAGGCACATGATTATGTAAGTTTTTTTAAAAATATTTTCACTCCAATTCAAAAAAACTTTTCAACATGAAAGTTATAGCACGTGAGCTGAAGTTTTGGCTGGTATTTTTTTATAATTTTTTAGAGCTACGAGTGGAGAGATATAACTAAAATGGTGGATGCCAACTTTTTCCAACTACAGTGGAGACCACCTCCCAATTTTATACACACCCACACTTTCTTCACTACACTTAATACTTCCATAAAATATCATTCATTAGACTCCCAACCCTTTCCCCTCTCTTCTTCTCTCTCTCAAGCTAATAAACCATTACAATTCCCCTCCTAAATCACCCTCAAATCATCCTTAATTGTAGTAGTAATGTATGAATTCTCACCATTCTCTCTCCCTTATTGCTAGATATTATCTTATTTTATGAAGATTCTCTATTTTTTTATAGAAGAGCTCTTGGACTCAAGGTATGGGGGGAAGAATGGAGACAACTCACCTATGATGGAACTTGATTAAGTACAAAATTGGCTAACAAAACATCTAGATGGAGCCTCCACATTGGTGGAACCGCCTTAATGTAGCTTTGGTGGTGTTAATTCTTATTCTATTTTAGTCTCCTCCCTAAACACCCTCAAGGCCTATATAAAGAGGCTTTCTCCTTTGTAATTTGAAAAGAGAGAGCCAAGAGGCTTTCCTCAGCCTTATTGAGCCTTACCCATTCTCTCTCTTGAGCTTATGCAGTTCATTCCCTTACTATAGCATATGCATGCTCTATAGTGTAATAAGCCCATGCTATTGGTGTCCATTGGTTATGTCTTGAGGGTTCTCCATCTCTTGTGTCCTCTTAAGTTTTATTGATTCATATATTTTTTGTAGTTCTCTCTCTCTCTCTCTCTCTCTCTCTCTCTCTCTCTCTCTCTCTCTCTCTCTCTCTCTCAGTTTTCCTCTCTTGTCCCTCACAAGCTCCTCTCCCTCTTGCATAGCGTCCTAGTCCACTCTTCCATGACTAGGTGGTGCCCTTACCTCATTCACTTTGTGGCAAAAGGGAGTTTGGCATAATATAGAGGTTGCCATACCAAATTCCCTTCGTCAACAATCAAACAATGATTCAACATTTGTTGAGTGCTCCAAGATGCTACATCATGCTCCAATAATCTCCATGGTTGCAATGCTCAGCCCCAAGAGAAGAATCTTTGAGCTTGGTTTCTTGCCACATCATTGATGTTGAAGGCTTGGCACACCTCAAACATGGCTGCAAATCATTACAAATGCTGGATACATCCAGAACATTCAGAAGTTGGAAGGCCTGCTACCCTTGTAACATCTCAAATATGCTAGAATTATAGAGGATGTCTCAAAATTAGTGTCAACGCCAATTTTTTGGACCTCACAACAAGCTATTCCCTCACTTTGTCAAGTATGATTAGAAACCTGTCAAAGTAATGAAAATGGCATGTGTCATTTTGGACTTTCGAGATGGTGGAAGCATCAATGGGTCTCTCCCAAACACTTCACCTATGATCCCACATGAAAGAACTATGATTGTAGCCCACTTGCTACCTATACATGCCAATAAAGGCTTGAATGGCTTATGGTCCTTCTACTGGGATGAAAACTCTCTTCTCTTGCAAATTAGAGATGGCCTCCCAAAGAAAACAGAGTTTTTATATGTTGAATGCTTGAGTGTGGATATCGATGTTCCTAAACAGGACGTCATGTGGCAGCCACATTGCTTGAGAAATTCAATTGTTTGCCTATGTTTGTTTCTCTAGATCTTAAACACACGTATTATGATGGCTTTTGCGACTTCAGAGATTTATCCAACACTTCCTATGTGGGAAGAGATCCTATGGGGCCTCCTTAATGCAGATTTTGATTAGTTTCCATACCTTCAACTATGCCAGACACTTCCTTTCCTGTTGTAGCAGGATTTTGGGGCTTCAATTTAAATCGCAAAGGGGATATATTGGCTTAGAGTACTTTGGAAGGAAGGTAGGTATCAAGATCAATGCCGGTGGGCATTCACATTGGTCTCTTGATGGGAAATCTGAAGCACGAGGAGACACAAAAAAAGCACTTGAGTTGAAGTCACAATTTGCAGACAAGATTGTGATTCTTGGAGTTGATGATCTTGATGTTTTCCAAGGCATCAGCTTGAAACTTATGGCAATGGAACAACTGCTGATGCATCACCCTGAGTGGAAGGGGAAGTTGGTCATGGTACCAATTGCAAATCAAACATTGCAGAGTCTTGTGTTGTAACTGCAGTGAGAGATGGATTAAATTTGATCCCTTATGAATACACAGCCTGCAGATAGGGAGCTATAGATTTACAAATTTTAAATCATCTCCTTCAGAACAAGAATGAGTACTACATGGAGGTCACCCCCAAGACTTTAGCAGATGTTAAGGGCGGGACACTTATTTCTTATTAGGGCAGAGTTCAGCTTCTGGAGATTGCCCAACTTCCTGACGAGCATGTTGGTGAGTTCAAGTCGATTGAGAAGTTCAAAATTTTCAATACAAATAACATCTGGATGAACCTCAAAGCTATTAAAAGACTTGTTGAAGCTGATGCTCTTCAGATGGAGATAATTCCTAATCCAAAGGAAGTAGATGGTGTTAAAGCTCTACAGTTGGAAACAGCAGCAGGAGCGGCTATTAGGTTTTTTTGACAAGGCAATTGGTATTAATGTTCCTCACTCCCACTTTCTACCTGTGAAGGCAACATTAGATCTTTTACATGTGCACTCTGACTTGTACACTATAGAAGAGGGGTTGGTTATCTGAAACCCTACAAGAAGCAATCCAGAGAATCCAACAATCAAAATGAGCTCTTGGCAACCAACTATCTTCTGGAAGTGCTTGCACTGAGGCTGTTAGAATAGCACATGAGGATGCATCTCTTGCAAGCTGAAAATGGCTACCATCACTCCATTAATAATCATCAAGATGGTCATCTATTAGAAGCTTATGATGTCAAGAACACATTTCTTGTAGTTATCTCCCACAATGAGCAAGTGATCAATATAGTAGAAGGGATTTCCTCCATGAAAGCTTGAAAGAAATCTCCAAGAAGAAGAAGAAAATGCATGTTCTCAAAAGGTTGAAGAGAAAATAGTCTCCTCTAAGTCTTTTGAAACCCTCTTTAACCAGGAATCCTAAATTTTACCTCAAAGTTAGTGATGAGTTGCTAAATCTGGTCTTCCAACCTTTAAACTTGGTCCAAGGACTCCATTAATGCTCAGACTGCTGTCCTCCTGGTCCTTGACCTTTGAGTCCTTCAGTGCTCCTCCATTTTAGTGCATGTCCTTGTGTACATGAAGCTTCTTGGAATTTTAATTGAAAACGATGGTAATTGAGCATGTAAGGTAACTAAATGGATCATAACTAGAGCTCTGATACCACTTGTCAAGAAGAGAGTCAGAGAGAGAAGAAGAGGAGAGAGAGTGTGTAGAAGAGAGAGAAAGATTGGAGGAAGAGAGAGAAAGTGAGTGACGAGGAGAGAGAAAGGCTAGAAAAGGAGAGAGAAAGACTGAAAGAGAGAAAGAAGCCATGAAAGCTTAGAGAGAGAGGTGAAGATGAAATGAGACTTGTATTACTATCTGATGCCCAAAAATTAAGTCCCTAACACCCAAAATATCCTACCAAAGAGGCCCAACAATGCATCCATCCTACAATATATGCCTAACAGTCTCTTGGGGGAGAGAGAGAGAGAGAGAGAGTTGAATGTTGAAATAATCTCTCTCTCTCTCTCTCTCTCACTTTGTAACAAAAAATTTATTATTACTAATAATAAGTCAGATATTATGTGGTGATGGTAGTAAAGATTTTTAAAAAGATGCCTAAAAGCTTACCCAAATCCCTACTCCCCATCTTGCCAAGTATACTGGACATGTAAAAAAGACTTGGCTTGTGATACAACCAAATAACAAGAGGTGTTGGGTTTGGCCCCCTATAGAGACTTCAGTGCTATGATGTGGATTGTAAACAAACTGGCGATCTGCTTAGACCTTTTGTTTGCTTCAAACCTTCATAGGATACATCTTTACTTTCCTCCCAAAAGAAAGCTTTTTTTGCTAACACAATAACATAGACCATTTGAAATTACACTCTAGAAAATTTTGTCACCTGAGCTAAGAGCTCCTATAGTCATTTTCTATAAGAAGCTAAAAAGAGACATTATGTTTAGATGGATAATACCTTGTCACAATAGCATAGGTATATAAGGTGTTGAGACTTGTAATTTTTCATCACTTTACACATCTTCTTCCCTAGGTCTAATGATTAAAATATCCATTTTGTTCTGCTTCACCTTCGGGCTTCGCTCATACATACTGGAGGTAAATTAAAAGAGAGAACCAACTAGTTGATAGTTGCAAAGTTTTCAAAGCAAAAATGGCTCAAGTGTTTGTATCTCCCATAGAGAAAGAGAAGCTAGCTAGAAGGTGGTATCTATTAGACCAAATAGCCTATTTATTAGAGAGTATGCCAACTAGTTCTTGAATCTTACCATGTATGTAGGGAGTGTGAGCAATGATGCAAAGTTATATAAATATATCTATGGTCTAGAGCCTAATCTATTAGTTGATGTCATGGCCTAAAAACTTCCCATACTATTCCAAGCTATTGAATTGATTGAGATATATGCTTGTAAGTACAAGAAGGATATCCTTATGCTAGCTTCTTTTGGATTGTAAAGGGCTATATATAGACAATGCAACTTTGATGGAAATTTTGGTGGATCTAGCACTTCATTTGGCAGCCCCAAAGTTTCCATGTATCCCACATTTAATACTTCAAGGCAATAAAGTGCTTCAAAGCTAGCAGTCAACCGACATAAAATTGAGCCTAAACAAGGTGATAGTAGACCCAATAATAATTTGGTGGAAAATTCATATCTATGGATCTTTTTAGAGATTGCAAAGATGGGTCCATGTTTCAAATGCAATGAAAAGTACGTACCTAATAATGCATCCAAGCATACTTACAAAAATAACAAAGCTAAAAATTACATCATGATTATGCTTTAAGATGTTAATGAGAAAGAAATTTAGAAACCAACTACGGGTGCACAAGCTATATTTGAGGATCATAATGAGGATCTTCAGTAGGACCAATCTTACGACCTAGTTGATGGCTTGTCATTTTGACCCTAATGGACATGTTCCATTTGATTTGGGTGGGACTAATTTACATATTGCTACCATACACTTCATTCTAACTCTATTGATACCTAGAAAGTCTTTAGGAGCCCTAATACACTTTGGTTAAGGGTACCATTCATGTGAAAGATGTGTTTATCTTGATAGATAGTAACAGTACACATAGTTTTGTAAATAAGTCAATCATTGATGGGCTAAATTATCTCTCCACTGAATTACAATAGCCCATAAGAGTTCAAGTAGCTAATGGCGAAGATAAAATTAGCATCCAGATGTGTCCATAGGTTCACATACATTTGGTTGAAAACTATGAAGCGAAGATGAAATTAATTGCATTGGAAATGGGGCCCACAGATGTAGTACTTGAGTATAATTGGTTGATGACTTTAGGAAGGATTGCTATGGATTTTTGCAATTATACATGGAGTTTGATATTGATGGGCAATCTATCTATCTATAATAAATCCATAGTAAGTTAAATTTTCAACTTATCACCATTAAGCAGCTCAAGAAGGAGTATTAAAAAAGCTCTCAGATTTTTATTTTACACTTAAATAAAGAGGTAAAACATCAATCCAAGGAATCAATTTATCATCCAGTATTAAAATATCTACTTGAGGAGTATAGGAATTTACTTGAAGTACACATCATTACCTCCCAAGAGAGCAGTAAATCACCCTACAGATTATCTAAATGTGATCCTGACGAAATGGCCAAACAAATCAAGGAGCTTTTAGAGGTGGGTTTCATTGAGCCTAGTTCTTCACCGTATGCTTCATCGTTCTTGTTAGTGAAGAAGAAACACAAATCCTTTAGAATGTGTATAGACTACAAGAATCTTGTAATGTGTTCGCTCATCCGCTTGTGGGACACGTCTTAGCAGCCCATCGGGAAGAGAGTCTAGAAAGTGCCGCCTGGCACTCGCAAGGAATGTCACAGGGTTTGCGATCTAGGTCTTCCCGAGTCTGCCCCACATGGAAGTATCCGGTTGTTCCCACTAGGATCGACCTGAAGTTTGGGTTCCTCGTAGTTGGGCCTTTCTAACAGCCTTCTAGCGTTGGTCTACAACTACTCCGCTTTTTTGCGGAGATACAACTGGACCAAAGCACACTCATACCGCACTTGGTTCAAAGAGAATGGGAAAGAGAGGGATGCATCTCTCGACCTCTTTGCCCATAGGGCATAGTCCCATTCCAGTCCCCTAAAACTGTATGAATCAGGGTTCTAACCAACATTGTCTAAGGTCATCGTCCGACTTTTCCTAACATTTCTCGTTAACATTTCTTTTGAGGAAAGCTCTCGGCTAACTGAGACCACCCTTCCATAGGATAGACCCATCGGGGTCACATCCACCACGCTTTCCTTGGGGGTTGTTTTAGTTATCTAATTACCTACAACACATTATGTTTGACATATAAAAATAGCTTCCTTAATTAACCCATTAATCACAAGTTCCTTTACGTAATTTAGGGCACGGACACAAAGACAAGATAAAACAGGATCATAACTTATCTTCATGTTAATGTTTGTCTCCCGCCCATACAAGAGAATTAAGTGTCCCTTTGTGCCTCCGTAGAAGAATCCTTCTGTCTCCCGAAAATAAAAACCCGAAGGTTTATCCTACCAAGATTATGCCTTATAACTAGTATCAAGGCCTCGAGATCCTATCTCGAGTCACGTAGAACACTTGTGTAGGGTCCGGAGGCATTGGGATTTACGGCCAGTGCCCCCTGGCACCCAAGCATCCTTCTACACCAAGTAATTTCCACGAAGAGACCTCTCGCGGTGGGTTCGGTCCACATTCCCGGCACGGATTCATAACCCTCTTGGTTAGGGTTTGGTGGTTTGCGGGGGTAGCTAGCGCCATCCTTCCTTAATTATCCCTTTAGGAAATCATCCACAGCTAAAGCAACAGGCCTAATAACATTTACTAGGAAAATCACTTGGATATTCATCCAAAACCACAATCAATCCTTAAGTATCCTTTCGGAAACAATCAAGCTGAAACAACCAGCCCAACATCCTTTAACTAGAAAAACATCATTTCCTAATCCAGCAAGTAACCACTCTACTTACTAACCTCTTTTCCATCTCAAACAAGGTCAACCCTCATTAGAAACATCAACGGTAAACCATCTCAACAAGTCCCTTAAGCCACCGTTGCATTGGAACTTATCTTATCCCTACTTAAATCATTTTCAGTCTTGATATACTGCCTTCCTTGGGTTTACTCTCCCCCTTGGGATGTAGGGTTGCTCAAGGAACAACTTTAACGGTTATCTTCTAGATATTTTTAATGATCTATGTGATTTCACCTTGACCTTTATTAATCAAGGCCACCTATTTAGGGTAGAAGATCAACCCATCTTAATCCCTTTAATGGTGAATACATGCATTTATGTTTTTCATGATATGTCAGATTAGGGTCTAACTTGCCCATCTTCTCTCTAAGACAACTTTTACCTTTATCCTACAATTTCAAGGCTATCATACAAAACTTGAATTCAAGCACTTCAATGTACGTTAAAATTGATGCAATCTTCCTATGCAACCTTAACACGCTTCTTATTATATTTTATGCAATTTTCCTTCAATGCATCATCTATTGTTACTTGTTTTTTAGTCTCCTTTCCTATTCTCATCTAATGTAACACTAATGACTTTTACCTATTTTATGCATGCAATTCTACCTCTATTTAAGAATTCAAGATGTGTGAGAAGAATCTAAATCTTGGTACAACCTGGATATGAGCTATAGTTGCTGGAGGGTTGGTGGTATTCATGTCTCCACTTGCATTGGGTATGTTCCTAGCTCCGTTTGCAACTTCAGCACTTGTGCTCCCTGTAACTCATCTCTTGGGTGCCATCCTTGTGCATTCTTGGTCTTGTAACCCTTGAGGTAAATCAACCGCTCTTGCCTTGGTAGAAGGAAGTGGTACAAGGGTTCATAAAGAATCTAAGGCCAATCAATGTGACTTCAAACATGCATAACTCTTCTTCTTCTTTTACCCTCTCCCCAATTTGTTTTCCTTCTATCTTACCCTCTTCATCTCATAGTCTTCTCTCCCTCTCTCTTTCTCTCTCACTCTTGTTTTACTTCTTCTCCTTCTCTCTCTCCCTCTTCTTCTTCTTCTTCTTCTTCTTCTCTCTCCTTCTTCTCCTCCCTCTTCTTCTTCTTCTCCTTCTTCTTCTCTTTCTCTCTCTCCCTCTTCTTCTTCTTCTTCTCTCTCCTTCTTCTCCTCCCTCTTCTTCTTATTCTCTCTCCTTCTTCTCCTCCCTCTTCTTCTTCTCTCTCCTTCTTCTCCTTCTCTTCCTCTCCCTCCTCTCTCTCTCTCTCTCTCTCTCTCTCTCTCTCTCTCTCTCTCTCTTCTTCTCCTTCTCTCTCCCTCTTCTTCTCCTTCTTTCTCTCCCTTCCTCTTCTTCTCCTTCTCTCTCTCCCTCTTTTTCTTCTTCTTCTTCTTCTTCTTCTTCTCTTCTTGTCCTCTCTCTCTCTCTCTCTCTCTCTCTCTCTCTTCTTCTTCTTCTCTTCTTCTCCTTCTCTCTCTCCCTCTTCTCTCTCTTCTCTCTTCTTCTTCTTCCTCCTCTCTTCTTCTCCTTCTCTCTCTTCTCTCTTCTCTCTCTTCTTCTTCTTCGTCTCTTCTTCTTCTTCTCTCTCTTCTCTCCCTCTCCCTTAGCGTTGATCACGGGAGAGCCTCTGCACGACGGCAGGTTGACGATCACTAGGGGGAGAACGTGATGATGTTGCGGATTGGTGTCGAAGAAGGGGGGGCTGCCTGCTGCTGCCACGGCAAGAGGGGGGAGAGCGTTGTCCAGGCAGAGGGGGGGCTCTTGTCCAGATGGAGGGGGCCGTGTTGTAGTAGCAGGGGGGGCCGCTGTGCCTCAGCCCCACGAGGGGCTTTATAGGGGGGAGGGAGGAGGTGGAAGATGGTCGTCTAGCGGCCGCCACCCCTCCCACTTGGGGGGCTACATGCCCCCCCCTAACTCCCTCTTACTCACACACACACTCTCTCTCTCCCCGCCATGCAGTCGGTAGGGGGAGAGAGAGTGAGAGTTTTTTAAAAAAATTAAAATTTCTCTCAAGGGGGGGGGGGGGGATATTACAAATCTAAACAAGATCACAATGGAGAATAAGTATCCTACTCCTAGAGTGGACGATTTGCTTGATGGGGGCTAAGTTCTTTACTAAGATTGACTTGAGATGAGGATATCATCAGATGTGTATGCAAGAGGGTGATGAGGTTAAAACAGCCTTTAGGATTGATTATGGGTTATGCCATTTGTTTATGATGCCATTTGGGCTAACCAATGTTCTAGCCACCTTTCAAATGATGAATAAGATTTTATTCTTTAAGTTTGTTCTAGTGTTCTTTGATGACATATTGATTTATAGCAAGACATTGGAGAACCATTTATCACATATGAGGAAGGTATTTGATGTATTAAGGCATCACAAACTCTTTGATAACTAGAAAAAGTGTTCATTCATGAAAATAGAGATGGAGTGATTAGGCCGCGCCACATTATCAATGAGAAAGGGATGTGCAATGTGTTAGAGATTGGTCAACACCTAGCACTACTACTTCTCTTATAGGAATCCTTGGTCTATCAACATTCTACCAAAGGTTCATACAACATTATGCAACTATAATAGCTCCTTTGACTAACATTTTGAAGAAGGAAGCTTTCTTTTAGGATACCCTTGCAAATAGAAGCTTGAATTAGTTAAAGGAACTCCTCACTTCTACTCCTATTTTAGTATGCCCAGACTTCTCTAAGGATTTTACCATACAGTGTAATGCCAATGGGATAGAGGCAAGAGCATGGTGTCATTACCTTTGAGAATCGCAAGCTCACAAATAAAGAGATGGCTACGAATGTGTATGACTAAGAGATATTGGCTATACTCCATGCAATCAAAAAGTTACAACATTACTTATATGGCAAGTGTTTTAGGGTCAAGAGTGATCACATGGTCCTTAAGTACTTCCTTAGCCAATCAAATCTCACTTCTAACAAGCAGTATAGGTGGGTGGCTACCCTACAAAATTATGATTTGAGATCACACATACATGGGGCAAGGATAATATAGTGGCTAATTCTCTTTCTAGGATGTGGGCATGTAAAGTTTCAGCCATGACTAAGTTACATTGTGATTAGGCTAAAGAGCTATAGGAAGCCTATCTTTCGAATGAAGAGCTCAACCATATATTTCAAAAATTACAACAAGGACTAAAGGAAGAAAACTCACATTTTCAACTTACAAATGGCCTCATCTAGCTCAATGCCAAGATTTTTAGTCCGTCTACTTCTCAATTCAAGCTAAGAATGATAAAAGAGATGCATTCTTCACCTAGATTTACTTCTCAATTCAAACTAAAAATGATAGAAGAGATGCATTCTTCACCTACAATTGGACATTTTTTTGTATTTAGGACCTACGATAAAATTAGCAAAAGATTTCCACCAAAAGGTATTGTGAAAAGATATAAAGGATTATGTCATGAAGTGCATTTCATGCCAACAAAATAAGGATAGTAGTCTCATAAGCTAGGATTTTTATTACAACCATTGTCCATTCCTAAAGGAAAGTGGATGTATATAACCATAGATTTTATTATTGTCTTTCCTACAACTAAAAAGGAATGGAATAGCATCTATGTAGTGGTAAAAAGACTCACAAGGCACCATATTTTATTCCCATGAAGATGGGGTTCACTACATTACAAGTAGCTAGTCAACTCATGGAGCATATCTTCAAGTTACATGGATTTCCATAGGTGATTGTACATAATAGGGATAGAAAGTATACGAGTAACTTTTGGTAGGAGGTATTCAACTCCATAGGTACTAAGTTGGCTCCTTCTATAGCCTATCATCCACAAGTTGAAGGCTAAACATAAAGGGTTAATAAGTGGTTAGAGACCTACCTTTACCTTTACCATTTTTGTCATGATGTGTAGCATGTGTAGGATTATTGGTTACACTTGATTGATTTTTCTTATAACAACTCTACCCATGCTAGAATCAAATTTTCACCCTTCGAGGCCTTGTATGGCTATAAAGTGTGCCTTCCTATAGTCATTTTCAATTAGAAGATAAACTCTCATGGAACATAGGAATTAGAGAGGATGTAGACTTGTCTTCAATAGTGCAAGGTGAATCTTAGAAAATCCCAAGAACAAATGAAGATTTATGTTGATGAGAAGAGATGCCCTATGGAGTTTCAAGAAGGAGAGTTGGTTTTGCTAAAAGAACCCAAGTCTTACTCTACCTTGAAAGATGGTTCCAATACAACAAACTTACCTACAAGTTTTATGAACCATACATGATTTTGAAGCACATAGGAGACTTGGCATATAGACTGGAACTACCCCTCTTTAACTAAGATTCATAATGTTTTTCACGTTAGTTAGCTCAAACCATTTTATGGCACCCAAGTGGATACAATAGATGAGATGCCTCCCATTGACAAAGGTCTCATACAACACATCCCTAAGGAGATCATAGGATAGTGCAAGAAGACACTTTGCTCCAAATCTATCATTGAGTACTTGATTAAGTGTAGATGTTTGCTTAGATGTTTGCCACTTGAGGAAGATTCTTTGAGGCTTGATTCTATAATGGATGAGTTTTCCTACTTGCAAGATGCATTAGTGACTAGTTTATGTGTTGACAAGACCTAGACATCAATATATTTTCGAATAGTTTTTATTTTTCCTAATTTTTTACATATTGCCACCTACATACGGCCAAAGTACTCTTTGAGAGCTACATTTAAATGTGTGGCACACCCTATTTGGACCACTCAATGAGGAGTTATGGTAGTGTCTTGTCAAGCAAAGCATGTTTTTCCACTAAGTTTTCTACTAACTATAGAGACCTTTTCTTGAAGATTTAAAGGCTCCAATTCTCTTTTAAAGATAACCAAATGGTGCACATAGTAGAGACTTCTCTTTGTGTCTTCATTCCAATCAAAATATTTGATTCTTCTAATTTATTTCCCATTATTTTTATGGTTGTCAAACAGAGTAGTATTTTGTGTTGCCCATCATTTTCAAACATTGTAATTTTGTTTTTGTGGGCTAAAACCTTCAAGAAGGGATGGATTGTAAAAAGCTAGAAAGAAACATTATTTTTGGATGGTTTCTTTACAATACCTTGTTACATTGACATAGGTATATAAGGTGTTTAGACTTGTAATTTTTCATCACTTTATATTAATATAATTACAATCTCTTCATCTTACCTTCTTGTTTGTAGCTTTCATGTCTTCTCTCACCTCTGTCCTATATTTCTAGTATGGTACTCTATTCTCTCACCTTTCAATCCTCCTCTAAACACTTTCTAGAAAAAAATCCATTGTTTAGTGGCATGTGTAGAGACCATGTTTGCTTCAATGCTTTGGTGAGTTCTTCTACCATGACATTAATACCCTAGATTGTTTACACCTTCTACATATTCAAATGGTCTAGTCCTTTTATTTCCATTAGAATCCAAACATTCAAGCAAACAACTAAAGGCTTTCTTGGAATCAAAGTATGTAGCAAGCATATCATTCCTTTCCCTCTTTTTATATTGACCAGCTCTAATATGTGTGGCTTGATAGCTTCCCATGGGAGCTTTAAGAGACTTGGGGACTCTCATACTCTAGTATTCTTCAAAGGAAATGAACCTTCCATATTAATTGAGCCAATACGCTATTTTGAAAGCTTCTAGCTAAGTTATGTTTGTGACTCTTCTTCCCAATTTACCTACAATAGTAGGTGTAAAAACCCAAAACTAGTGCATATTCTCCTCACTCTCTATAGGGATTTTTTAGATATCCCACTCTAGATTGTCAAGTATAGCTAGCTAGTCTTTGACAATGTTAGTGCAGAACCCAAGAGCTCTAACCTCTTTCAATGCTTGTGTTGTTAAGTTGTCAAAACCCATTAACCCCTAACTATGACAAATTTTCTTATTTGATGTAGATAGAATCCTAGCTAACATGCAAGCCCATGCTACATCTTGACTTCTAAGAAGTTTAGATCTTGCCTTGGCAACTTCATCTCTTATCCTAAGCATCTCTAAGCCTCTAACTTTTGAGTCTCTTTTGATGCTCTCCATGGATATAGGTGTCTAGTATGTCCTCTTCCTTAGCATCCCCTAGAGAAATGTTCCACCATAGCATCCCTTGTTCTTTGCACCTCCGCTTCTAAAGCAACAAGGGTAGATAAATTTTGATCACAAGAAAAAGAAAAAGTGACAAGATTTTAGGCTGGCCAACTGGTAGAGTTCCAACTACTAAGTTTCACCTTGATTTTATTAAGCACCTCATTCTATTCCCTTCACTGATTTCAACTTCTATAGAATTCCCAAGTACCTCCATACATTTCCTTTGTTAATAATCTTCCCTCTCCATCCTAAATTTAATAGATACTCCTTAGTAACATTGATGAAAGACGATTTGTTTATATTAATCTTGAATCATGTTGCTTGCTCATACCGATTTGGTACTTTCATAGCCATCTCCATGTTATCCTTTTTGGCTTTCAACATCAACATTAAATCATCAGCAAACTCTTGCACTACAAGCTATTCATTCCAATATTTTGTTCCTCCTATCACACATCCATGGCCAATTTTTCTATAAGCAAAACAATGGATGCATTGCCACTATAAAAAGAAGAGGACTTATAGGACATCCTTGCCTCACTCCTCTCCTTACCACAAATGGCCCTTAAACAACTCCATTAGTTGAGATAATAGCTTGCACCTCCTCTCCTAGCATGAATGGTAAGTTAGCAATCTTTTCACAAAATCCAATTTTCCTCAATACATTCCCTAAGTAGCTCCATCCCACCTTATCAAATGCCTTTTTTATATCTATTTTTTTTTTCACATGTTGCCACTGTTGATATATACCAAGTCAATAACCCAAGAAAACACACTCTTGTCCAACATTTATAAAGCTGCCTCCTGGGTATTGAATAGCTCCTCCAAAAATGCTCTCCCAACATAATAAATCTAATCAATAGCCCTCTTAGGTTTAAGTATAATATTAAACTAGTTGGCAACCTTCATTGCTTTCAAAGGCTTACTTGTGAAGAAAGCTAGCACTACCCTTGTGTTGAATTTGAGCACATTTTAAACACATTACCTGCATCGAGAGTCACTCTACATGCAATACCTCTGTTGCTAACTTCCATAAACTTACCAAGACTAGGTGTGAGAATCTCCACAAGTGTGGCTTCTTCCAAGTAAAGGTTACCCTTTGTTTGGGCTGCTTCTACTCTTCACAATGAGCTCCTCTTTTTCTTGTGTGTTCCCACCACTACAGATTATGTACTTACTACAAATTAGATTTCATTTTCTTTGACCCTCTCACTCATGTCGATGTCTTCATTCTCAATGCTCTGTTTAGTTAGACAAACCTTGCCCACCTCCCATGCAATTAACTACATGGACAATGATAGCATGGCATGGGCTAACAAACATGTCACTTAAATTCACACGTGGTGTAAATGTAAGTAATGACTCTAGTCCCTCCTACATCCTTCTTCCCTCAACCACACCTTCATCACATATGAATCTAGCATACTATTTTGGAAAAGGCCCATTGCACAATTACTGGTAATAGTATTAAACTTATCTTTATAAGTGACCATGATGTAAGAAAATATGTCACATGATTACTACTAACTAGCTCGGTTGGTTGGCATTACTGACTAGACCTGCTAATTGTGCATTGCATAGTTAGCCGACTTGTAAATCTCATGAAGCTTTGCCTCATTCACTTTGCACTTTTGTGAGGCACACAGCCACTTCCCTAGCCCATAAAAGAATAAATAATGTGCTTCACACCTAATGTGTGAAATGTCATGAATATGATTAGGCTATTTATTGAGATTGCTCACCGAAGCATGTAAACAATCATATACATTTGTGCACTATAATAAGAAACATATGTCTATCTACATGCAATAATGCATTCACTTGTGAGATGTCGAATGTGTGAAGACTCTCTCTCTCTCTCTCTCTCTCTCTCTCTCTCTCTCTCTCTCTCTCTCTCTCTCTCTCTCTCTCTCTCTCTCTCTCTCTCTCTCTCTCTCTCTTTTGAGCATATCAGAGCAGGGATTCATAGAGATTCCGAGATATATGCCACATCGATTGAGAGTTCTTATTGGACAGCTCAGGGTATCATCACATCAGCGTATGATTGAGAGTGGCAGAGCCAGTGGCATCCCACGGGAGGAGAGGATATGCCCCCTTTGCAGATTAGAGGTGGAGAGTGAGGAGCATTTTGTTCTCAGATGCCCGGCATACTCAGAGTTGAGATCTAGATACACATTGAGCAGCTCACTTCAGGGATATATGACCGATATGGATCAGAGATCATTTGGCCATTTTCTGAGAGAGGCATGGCACATCAGAGAGCAGAGCACACAGCGGGTCCCAGTCAGAGAGGGGTCCACCCAAACGACTATTACATAGTTCTTTCAGATAGACAGAGTGAGAGCTACTGTACCAGCCTCCTGCCAGACCTCCAGGCTCACACTACAGCAGGCTGAGGACCAGCGTACCCGACGCCGCACGAGGATCCGTGGGTTTCGTACCCCACAGCCACACCGACAAGAGATCCGGAGGATTCTTGATCTACATCGACAGCAGACTGAGATCCGACGACACTCGACACATTGGATCTCAGATCTCCAGTTTGCTCTTTCTCCACCGCCGATGTACCACATCCTGCATCCAGGAGGGATCACCTGCTATTAGCAACTTCGACGACTGCTACTACATCCCAGGATAGTATATCTCCCTGCATCTGTTACATATACGCATCGCACCACTTTATCACAGCCGATAGTTGTTCCCCTATCACAGCTGACATTTGTTCCCCTTTTGTAGCCATTATCTGGAGTACCAGAGCTACATACGCACATACACATACATGACACTTATCACACTCACAGCACTGTATTTTCAGTTTCCAGTTTTTAGCTTTTCATTCAGCACTTTTATTTTGGATAGCTGGACCTCATCAGTTGTATCACAGTTTGTCTCATAGGCCAGTTTTGGTCTTTAGAAGACGTTAATATAACTTCTTTCTGCCTTTCTGTGTGTGTGTGTGTGTGTGTCTCTCTCTCTCTCTCTCTCTCTCTCTCTCTCTCTCTCTCTCCATATGTGTTTGTACATGTGTGCGTGTGCATGCGTGCGTGTGTGTGCGCGCGCATACATACATATATACATACATACATATATGTATGTATATATGCATATATATATATAAAATATGTATGTGTGCATGTGCGTGTGTGTGTGCACGTGCGTGCGTGTGTGTGTGTGTGTGCGCGCGCACACACGCGCATTATCGCACTATTTGTGCACCTCTATGTATGGTTAAAGAAACAAATAAGTTGACATATGCTAGGGTTTTTTGCAAAGAGAGGAGAGGGATTTTGAGAGCCCAATTCAAGAGGTATATCAACTCATGATCATAGTGATATAAAGTTACACATAACTTTTTCGGTGTCACATCAAAAGTAGGCTACATAAATATCCTTAATTATTGCAACTAATTTCAATGGTCGCATGAAACCTATGCTATAGAAGAAACTTTGAAGGAAGAGAGTGGAGCAAAAAACTTGGAAGCCATTAACAAAGTGGAGAAACAAAGAGAGGGAGACCATCATGATCAGTGAAAAGGAACATGCATGTTCGTGGGCAAAAGGAAAATGCTTTGAGAAATGGAGAAGGGATACATCAAGCAACATGAACCCATGTCTAGTTGACACTATGAAGGCTTGCATTGAGTGCAAAGTGCAATATAGAAATGAAAGCCCACATACATGATGTAAAACCTATAGCCAAAGTTGATATAGGCCCAAATATGCTACCTATTAGGCCATCCACCACAAGACATGTATACAACACAATGAGGCCATTGTGACCAACTACCATCCCACCAACACTCATCCCACTCATATTGTAGAAAATGCCTCAATAATAGAAATACATGAAGAAAGTGAAGAAAATCTAGAAGTTCATGCATTTACACTTTGGCAAAAAAGCTAGCTCACTTTAGATGGGCATGTACTTAAATAGTGACTCAAAAGCTAGCTCATCGATCAATGTGGTTTAAGGAAAGTTCATCCTACATCATACAGTTATACTAAAGCTTTTGATCACAACATGCAACCAATATTTTCCCTTTAAATGCTCCTCCATTTGAGAGAGAGAGAGAGAGAGAGAGAGAGAGAGAGAGAGAGAGAGAGAGAGGGTGCATGGTCATCAATTGAAAGAGAGAGCATGGTACTAGAGAACTTTTGCTCTCATGGATCTTACTTCTTTGTGAATATTCCCATAGAGTATACAATTTTCCTACAACAATTGTTAGCATTGAATAAGATACCATTTTCGGAACTCCATTGCCCCATCCCTTGACTTCTAATTAGTCATCCTCTTCCAAATCATAGCCCAATGTGCCACCTAGATTATTAGAAGAGAATAGTACATAGGATTTGCAATGCATGCCCTCCTTTTCTAGCCTCTCTCTAGGCTAGCAAAAATGGAATCGCTTGTCAAACTCAAAGTGTCAAAGCCAAAATCCCCAAAGCCAAAACCCCTAAACTCTGTGGCACCAAATGGTTTGCCTTTCAAAACCACATTTCCATGCATCCACTTGTAGAGTGTCTCCATGTGGCTTGTAGTGCTACACATGCACATATTATTGCACTACATGTGAACCTCTTTTTGTATGTATAAATGCATCCCTCCTTTATTTGCATGTGATCCCACATAAGTACAATCAATGCTTATTCTTATTTACAAATGATACTTTGTTCTTGGGTTTAGAAAAGGCTCGTAGGTAAGTGTTGGGGGGGGGGTGTGCAAGGGGGTTTGTGTGAGAGACAATATGCTAAGAGAGAGATACCTACTCCCAAGAGGAAAACCCATTTCACCTATATAATATTCAATTGTTTGCATGTATAAAAGTTTGGTTTCAACTAATTTGCAAATAGTTATAATAGGTTTAGGGCTCCTAGAAGAGAAATTACATATACCCTATTTTACTTTAGGCTACAATGTTCTTACTATCTATACAGAAGTTGTCATGCCACTATGTGGACACAATGTGAAAAACTCTAGAGTGCATCATCATTTGGCTTTCTTATTGATCTAGAGAGTCAATTCCATATTAGTCATTAGTGTCCGTGTTCGTAGTGTGGATGGTTCAAAAATACTAGATTTTGGACAAGTTTAGCCTATTCTTTATATTTTAGACATTATTTCTTGTAAATATCTAAAATTTGTAGACAACTTCTAGAACAGGATGACATGTAAAAAAAAGAAAAGTGGCTTTTATCCATTTTGGGGAGGATTTTATGCAAAAAGAAGGATTGGCGAAATTGTGCGACACACGATCGCTGTTTACAAGCAACAAACAACACTTCAAACTGGGAGAAGAAGAAGGAATGATTTGAGAGAATTCTGACTAGGTGTCTTGGTATTTTACCCCCCTTTTAGAGCCAATGGAAGCATCAGATTGGTAGTCTGTGTGAGCAACAAAGAGGAAGCTATTGTTTTATGTATGTTTTTGGTCTATAAGAGATTTATCTTCCCAAGATACAAAAATAAATTGATAGGCTTTACCTCTATTAGTATTCTTCTACATCTTCTATTCATTTGAACCCCTTCTCTTCTGTCTACTCCTCTCCTTGAATCTCCCTTCACCCTAATGTCTCTTACCCTCATGGTAGACTTTCAACCCCAAACACTCCAACAATGGGGTGAACTTGAAGTGAAAGTCGATAACAGGTGTGTAAAGATGGGGGATTCTACAGGTTCAAGTGGTGGTGATGCTTTACAATAGATAATTGCTTTATTGCAGCAACAACAACAATATTTGTTGTTACAACAGCAGGTGCAAACTCACCAAGCAGAAAGAATTGATTCCTTATCTGTGAATGCATTCTAGGCAATGGGATAGAAATTGAAGCAGTTTAAGGGTCAAAATGTTTTGGCCTTCATCCGGTTGTACAAAGAAAATATGTTGTTTCATGGGGTACCACACTATGCATTGAAGGGGATGCAATGGCAGTGGAGAAGGAGAAAAGGAAGATGCAAGAGAGAAGAGCAAGCACAATGTAGGTGTTGTCCAAAAGTCTGTAGACAGCCTTATTACACTATCATATATATATGAATAAAGAATATGGGCAGTTACTGTACACGGGCAGGCCCAAGGCCCTTTTACCCCAACAACCTCCCACTAAAAGGCCAAAGGGCCAGGGAGTGAAAAAACAAAGAAAAAATAAAAGGAGACAAGGTGAGGAATCATGAAATCTCACCCAACACCCAATCAGAAAGCGAGCTATGCAATAAGTGGAAACCTTTGTGAAAGAAGAGTCACCCCGAGTCCATGACATCTAGGAGATAAGTGATCCCGCAGCTCCATATAGTGGAGCAATCCAAGAATACTTCTCATGAAGCAAGCACAACTCATGAGTGCAAGGCAGTAATGCATAAGCATCAGAGTAGTGCATAGCATCAACGTGGTGCATAGGAGACAACTGAGAGCACATAGACTCTCCAAAGTCAATCATAGAAGAAGGGCCAGCATCCCGGACACATGTCAAACGGGGTCTCAAGACAATATGCGGCCTCAGCAAAGCGGAAGACTTACATATGGCTGTAGCATCAACCATAAAGCGCACTTAACGTGCATCAAGAGGCTTGAGATATGTGTGCATCTCATAAAAGACAGCATGACGGTTGTGTATAACCTATTGGGCATCCAAATCCCATAACCTGTAAGCCTAAAAGTCACTGTCTCCATAACCAAGGAGGATACATCCACATGACATATGCATATCTAGCATACATACAAATGCCTAGCAGCCAAACATCCTCAAGTAATCATAGGAGAGTCTCATGCCACTCCATGCCTCGTGTGGTGTAATACCATCCAAAGTCAGACACGATGTCCTATTAAGCAAGTAGATTGCCATCATAAGGGCATCAGCCCAAAAGCCATAAGATAACCCAGCTATGTAAGCATAGAAGCAACCTTTGCCCGTAGAGTCAAGCACATGCCATGAGCAGTCCTGTAATACTGTGGGCATAGGAAATCAATGCCAGATTGCTGACAATAGGACTGAAAGCTAGGAGAGATAGCATGACTCTCATAATCCATCTACAAGCACCTAGGCCTACAACCAGCAAAATCCATAAACATGTCAAGCATAATTGTAGCATCATCAATTCGTACTAAGGGAAAACCCCAAACTCGGTGGGTAGCATGATCCATGAAGGTCACAAAATCCAAAGCTCCACCAAGTGACTGGGTAGGCATAGGTCCATAAACTACACAATGGACAAGATCTAGAGGATCATACCTCTCACGATCACCATGAGCCAAAGGGGCTTTGCAAGGACCATAAGAACAATCAGGGCAAGCATAATATCTACATGTGACATAGGAGGTAGCAATGAGTTTGAATGAGACAAGATCTCCATCTCTCTGTGGTGCATATGGCCTAGACGATAATGCCATAACAATGCATGTGGTATCTGGATAACTGCAACCATAGAATCTCCCAAAAGAGAGACATGCACTGGGTAATGAGAACCAACTCTAGAACCTCTTGCCAAAACCAAGCAACCACGACAGATCTTCCATGACCTATCCTGAAGAGAAACAAAGTAACCTACATCATGCAACTGACGGATAGACATCAAGCTCTTACTAAGCATAGGAACATGTAATACATCATGGAGCACAAGATAAGTCCCATCACGCAAAGCTAGGTGTATGTCCCCTGTACCAACATCAACCTCCCTATAAGAAGAAAACCATGCTCTATGAGGGGTAACATAAAAAGAGGCTAAAGAATCCAATAGCCAATCAAAGACATAGGCCTGATCATTGAGCAAGTAAGTTGTAGGGAAACTAGATGATAGGAGGACATGCTCAACTGCATCATCATGGGTAACTGCATGTACCTCACCACTAGAAAGAGTGGTAACACATGCTACATCGCTAACTCTCTGCTCATGTCGAGTCTATCTCTGTCTCTGTCTCTGCTACTCTCTAATCCATCTAAAACATTTTCTTTTAACATGCCAAGCTTTCCACAATGGAAGCATACAACATCTGTAACTGAAGAACCTATAGAAGACAACAAGGAATCCAAGTCATCATGAATAGGGCTATCCATAGCATCCACAGAGCTCAAGGAGTCGAGGGTTGCCCCAACTGAGGGAACCTACTCATGAAGAAAATCATCTACCAGTACATCAGTGGTAGAAGCATGCTGCAAGGGCTCATGAAACCTCAATGAACAGGAGGACATAAATGCATCAACCAAGGATGCAAAAGTTCCCACATGAAAAAGAGTTGTAGCCAACTGCATGACATAACCAACCACAATACGGTAAAGCATAAGACATCTGTCATAAGAGCATAAGGATTTCAGCCATAAAATCATCCCATAACCATATGCATAAGCATAGCTCTGCAGTACATAATTCCATCTTAGAAAAGCCAAGTCAAGCCAAGATCGGCAAGAGGCAAAAAATCCTGCAAGGGTCAAGCTCCAAGAAAAGCCCAAGTATCTGTACAACAACATCCAAATAAATGGCTCTGTAAAGTACATGACAGTAAACAAAGTGCATAGCCGGGTAAGCATCAAGAGCAACTGCTCTCTGACCTATATGGGCAAAAGCAACCCAACTAGCATAGAAGCTAGGCCACACAAAATCAACAAAGCCATAATTGCTAAATCCAAGCATTGTCAAGAAGTCCACTAATCAAGGAGTAACCCGCAAAGAACCGAGAATCAATGAGCAATGAAATATCAATAACCAATTGCCAAGACAATGGAGCAAGCACTGCTCAAACATGTATCTGCATCCAAGTAATCCAAGATCCATAATCAAGGCATTAAGGGCCAAATAGCATCCAAGCTGCATAAGCGATAAGCCAACCAAATGCAAATTGCTCCACAAAATTCTCAAATGCAAGTCGATTCAAGCCCAAATATCTGCCATACTGTCGCGGAACCCAAAACCATCCACATCAAACATCAGTCCCATAATGAGTAGCACGGGGCATAAACCTTGTCAAGTGAAATGCCAATTGCAAAGAAAATGATAATGAACCAAGAATTGAGCTCTACTCTTTACTCAAGAAGCATCCAGGAGCATAAACATCAAAGTGGCATCATCCAAATACATCATCATATCATCCCAAGTAGTCGGGAGCACCGGTAGACCATAGGAATAACCAAATTGGAGGTAAAATAACCTATCAACCAAGGTAGCATAAATCCCAACCAACAATGAAGTGTCCACATCCAAATCAAGGCTCAATAGTTTTCAAATAGCATATCCGGGCATAAACCATGATGACCAAGCATCAATACATCCAACAAGACACCCGAATGTCAACAAAGAGCATTATGCATAAGCCGTCCATGATAAAACCTTGGTGCCCAAACAATGTATAGTAGTAAATCCCTACATAAATCAAGCTATGGAAGCTCAAACCAAGTCCCAAAGCATCTCAAAACATTGGTTAAACATCCCCAAAGCATCTGGGCATCAAATACCAAGCATCGAGAGCATCACATAAGGTAAGAGCATGACATTTTCTTACTATAAATCAACTTAGATCTATTGCAAAAAATTCTATGATCAAAATTTGGCAAATTTGACATTGCCATTGCGTCTAGAGCATGCCAAAAACCCCAAGTTAGACTCTTACCTTGCCTAAATCGGGTTTCGGATGCCCAAGATATGAGAAAAAATGGGAATTTTGAGCTAGATTTTGAAACATGTGCACAAAAACGTGAGATGCTACAATGGGGCTTGTTGGTTAGGAGGATAAGGGGGCATACAAGGTGCCCAATGAAGCCAAGGAACACCTGCAAAGAGCCTATGAGGTCCGGGGAGAGGTGGGAGATAAAATCTTACCTCGGGGGGAAGAAGCCATTGTTGGCATTGAAGCTCCAAGCTCTAGGTCTTCAATCTGGGCTGAAGTAATGCCGGGCCAAGCTCCATGATCAAGCTCTTATCCAAAGATCTGATACAATTGAAGGGGATGCAATGGCAATGGAGAAGGAGAAGAGGAAGATGCGAGAGAGAAGAGCACACACAATGTATGTGCTATCCAAAAGTGTGTAGACAGCCTTATTGCACTATCATATATATATGAATAAAGAATATGGGTGATACTGTACACGGGCAAGACCAAGGGCCTTTTACCCCAACATGCATGGAGTCGATATTTCTCCCGTTTGGCCATGCATGCATTGCATGATCGGATTGATGAGTTACATAGAAGAGATGTTGATTAGGCAGCTTTTAAGAAAGCTTTGAGCGAAGAGTTTTTCTTGGAAGATACAGGATTGGTAACTAAAAAGACATTTATAGATTGGATTAAAAATCCCAATAAAGGGTTGATTGCTACAGCTTTGCTCCGTGAATTTGAAATTTGGTATGCACAATTGGACGCCGATGAGTAGCAATCATTGGAGAGTTAGAAAATTGATTTTCTTCTGAAGTCTCCAGATCTTGTCTTACAGGAGAAGCTGAATGATCATTTAGAATATGTCTCTTCTGAAACGGGACTGAAATCAGATTGGGCTAATGTAACTGATGCAATGCGTATGTTGGTAAAGAGAGAGTGGATGAAATTAAGATGGGGTAAATGCACCACACCTACCAATGCTCAGAAGGGGGTTGAAATTGCAGCCAAGGCGCCCATGGCTATGGTAGAATAACTGGCTATACCTATTGGTCTGGCTCTTAAAGGTGATGTTGTGGTGGATGAATTAATCAAAGACATGCGTGATTTGAGGCTGAATTTGACATAAATCTATGCAAAGGTCAAAAAGTTGGGTGTTAAGGTAGAAGAGAAGGCTCGGCAATAGCCTAAAGATCGTACAAAGAAGGATACAAGAGGAGATGCTTTTGGTATGACAGTTTACAGCATGAAAAGCGAGATTGTACAACCTACCATGAAGAGGAAGGGAAAAGGTTAGTCTTTTGGAAAGATGGCAAAATACATGCAATAGAAACTGGTCTTCCAATAGAGCCAAATTTTGAAAATTGTGGCATATAGAAGAGGTTGTAAGATATGGCTACAAGGACATCATTTGTTGCCATAGATACAACCACATATGGATTGAGAATTGAAAGGACTGATGAAGCTCATAAAGGAGGCATGATTGAAGACAAATCTCATGTTTAGGTGCAAGCATTACATTTTATAGAAAAGAGCAAAACAGCAAAGTTTGAATTGACTAATGTAAGTCAGAGTATACAAGGGAGAACAGGATGGAGTGCACCAATGGATTCATTTTCAGTCTATGCTTATTTGATTGATGTTCATAATCAAGAAGCTTTTGTGGAAAAAAAAGAAGAGATGAGGACAGTGCTGGTCCTTCCTCTTCAAGCCCATCTAAATGCATAACATGAAGTAAAATGGGGCAAAAGAAAAAGGCTAAAAAAGCCATACTTGAGCAGGATACATCTCAAGAGAAGAAACAAGAAGGGAAGAAAAGGGGCAAGCATCCCGGATATAGGTTACAATCGGATCTTGAGACTACCACAAACCTTAAAAAGGTCTTGGAAGATCGCATACTTGGTAGTAGAGTGGAATTCACACTTGGTGAAGTTCTTGGAATCGTGAAGCATGAATTTCATGATGCAATCATTAATATGTTGAAAAGAAAAAGACAATTTTATGGTGAAGTTTTGCAAGCATTGATATAGGTTGACAAAGACATAAAGAAACAACTTCAGAGGGAATATGATGATGCATGTAATGCTAATTTGGAGTAGGTTGATGCTGAAAATGGATTAAATGGGAGTGTAGACAACAAGCTTGTGGTTGAAATTGGTCTTATTGGTAGCAATAAGCATAGAGAGAAGGCTATATATAATGGGGATGTCCATCAGCAAGTATATGGAGAAGAAGATCCTCATTTTATTCCAAGCAGTCATTATTCACAAATGCATTGGACTCGTGCTACAATAGAGACAATTGTTAAAGTGGGAGAAAGAGAGATGCCTTGCATAGCTCTCTTGGATCATGGTTCCAAAATCAATGTTATGGCACGCAACTTGTATGAGAATGGAGGTTGGTTGATTGATGTAGATCCAGGATGGTGCATGCGGGAAGCAAACAATTCATCAAGGGATCTTTATGCAACTTGTCCAAATGTACCCGTAACTATTGGAGATGTTAAGGATGAATATCATTTTTTTGTGTAGGATTCATGCAATTATCTAGTAATTTTGGGGCAGCCCTATATTTTGGAAACAAGTTTGGAAACAAAAGCCTTGGATTATGGTTCTTTATATGCTCAGTTCGGAGTAAAGGCAATGCAAAGGCGGTACAGTTTCTCATTATTTGTGTGAATCATCCTCAAAATGTGGGATAATCCCATGCTACCTAATGCATGAGAGTTTAAGGGTTTTTAAATGCACTATTATAAGTGGAGGCTATGGCAGTGCCTCTTCTAGGAAGATAATTATGCCTCCAAGGAAGGGGAAATTTGTGTTTGTGTTTAGATTGCAAGAATGGACAACATGTAGTCTTGGCAATTTTAAGAATATTTCAACTATGTGTAGGGTTGAAAAGAAATATGTAGGATGGGTTGAAGAAGAGATCAAGACATATGGTTTGATGGCTACAAATGAAGGTATTTTAGGGCTGTTTTTAGGGCTTGTTGATGTTGATACAGTGGCTAAAATTTCTACATCAATTAATGTTGAAAACTGGGTAGAAAAAGAGTAACTTATGTTAACACTTTAGAGATGTATGAAGTTATTCAAGAGTTTGCTAAGCATGAATGTTATGGGGCTAAGCATGAATGTTATGGGTTGCAAAATAGGGTTGAAGCAAGGGTGGATACAAAGTATAAAACAATTGCAAAAAATGTTAAGCCTATAGCTTTGCCTTTACTACCTGAAAGTGATGGGTTAATTGAAAAAGTGACTCAACAGCTTAGTTTATGGGATTGACATGGAGTAGGGCATAAATTTATAGCTGAAATTTTACAAGAGTTGAAAATTGGTGATAAAAGCTTAATTTTTCCTACGAAAAGAGCTTGTTTCTTGCAGATGTTGGCAAGGCATGGAAAATCCTTTGCATTTTAGCTAGATGAAATTGGATGTGTTGATCTGACCATAGTTGCACCTATGGTGATCTTTACAGTACCTCATGTGCTATGGAATTTAAAGCCTATTCCAGTGCCTCACACATATTTGCCTAAGTTGTTGTAGCTTTTGCACAAGAAGATCAGAATGTGGATTTTGGAGCCCTCTTCAACTCCATATTCAAATCAGTGGTTTACTATTCCAAAGAATAATGGTTATTTGAGGTTTATAGAGGATTTGCAACCAATTAATAAGGTCACCATAAGGAATGTTGGATCAAGCTTGATAGTGGATGAATTTGCAAAACCATTTGCAGGCAAGGCAATTTGCTCTATGGGAGATTTATATTTAGGATATGATCAATTCTAACTTGCATTAGAAATCCGAGATATCACTACCATGAAGACACCAATTGGATTGGTTAGAATGTGTACGCTTCCACAGGGAGCAACCAATTTAATGGCACATATGATGAATGCTATGCATAAATTTTTGAGGGAGTATATTCCTCAATTGACCTTACCCTTTCTTGATGATGTGCCGATCAAAGGATGTGATATCTATGAGAAGAATGAAGATTTAAATGAGCATGGATGTAGAAGATTTGTGGCTAATCATATTGTTGATTGTGACAAGATTTTGAGCCATCTTGAAGAAGTGTATTTGACTCTGTCAAGAGAAAATTCAAATTTTGGAGTGGAGGAAGTATTAGTTGTTGGGCACATGTATAGACCATATGGAAGAAAGCCCTCACCAATAAAGATTGATGCCATAAGCAGGATGCGGAAGACATGTTCGAATGTATCCGAGGTAAGAAGATTTTTGGGTACATGTGTCTTTTACTTGATATTGCATTTTGCTCATGTGGCTAAAGTTTATATCAGCTCTTGAGAAAAGGGAAAATTTTTTGGTGGGGCAAACAACATATGAAGACATGTTCGAATGTATCCAAGGTGAGAAGATTTTTGGGTACATGTGTCTTTTACTTGATATGGATTCCGCATTTTGCTCATGTGGCTAAAGTTTATATCAGCTCTTGAGAAAAGGGCAAAATTTTTGGTGGGGCAAACAACATACGAAGGCAGATCAGAAGTTAAAGACTTTATTGATTTTGGCCCCAACACTAAAGAGAGAAAATTATGAGAATGGAAAACCTATTATTCTCACCATGGATACAAGTCCAATTGGCATTGGTTGGACAGTGGGTCAGGATGATGTTGATGGGAATAGGTATGCCATTCAGTTTGGAGCAAAGGTGCTCAATGAATGGCAACGGTGGTATTCTCAAGTTAAAAGAGAGCTTTGGGATGTAGTATCAGCCCTTAAGTGTGATAGGGAGTATTTTATGGGAGCTCATGTACTGGTAGAGATGGATTTTCTACCTCTATTGGGCATGATAGTAAATTTCTCAACTCCTGATATTGCCATGTTACGGTGGATTGCATATATAAAGTAACTTAACCCTGGTTTTCAACATATTGTAAGTAGAGAAAACCCTATGGCTGACATGCTTTCACGAACAAGATTTGAAGATGAAGAGGAGCTGATGGAAGATGAAGAGGATGATGTGATAGGTGCTGAAAATGACTTTATGATAGCACAAAATGAGTATGCAGCTACTGTTATGACATGTACAACTATTGTAACATGGATTTCAATAGTAAGAAAAGAGCTTATAGCCATGGAGAAGAGATGGGTAGTAGAGAGAAAGCATCATAAGTGTTATGCTTCAATGAGAACACAATTTTTGGAAGAGGTGTATGAGGATGATTGGCTGAAAATAGGCCAATATCTTAGCCTCATGACAAAGAAGGTTGAGCGGTCTAAAGCTGAATTCAAAAGGATTAAAAGAAAAGCTTATGGGCTTTTCTTGAAATATGGATATTTATGGAAGCATGAAAAGGAAAAGAGAGGAGCTCCAGTACGTGTATTGGGAGATAGGGCTTCTCAACAATAGGTGATGCAAGAGTTTCATGAAAGTCTATGGGCTAGACATAGAGGAGTTTGGGGCACATTTGCAAAGATCAAAGAGAAGTATTGGTGGCAAAACATGTATAAAGATGTGGAGCATTATGTGGAATCATGCAGTGACTATTAGATGTATTCCATGGTAAAGCATAGAGATGGATTGCAACCGACCTATCCATTGTCTATGCATTACAAATGGGTAGTTGATTTGGTTACCATACCTACAGGTTTATGGAATATGAGATATCTTGTGCTTGCATGAGAAGACTTGACAAATCAAGTGGAAGATTGAGCTCTTAGTACAAAAAGTACTCAAGCAGTTTGTAGGTTCTTATTGGAAAAAATCTTTTGCAAGTATGATTGTGTTGGTAAAGTGGTTGCTGATAGAGAAGAATTGGATGCAAATGAGGCTCCTGACTTCTTTTCATGATTGGGTATCAAGCTAGCTTTAACTTTAGCCTACAATCCTGAAGCAAATGGCAAAAGTGAAAGAGGTCATTAGCCTATCATTAAGGCATTAGCAAAGTCATGCAAGGGTGGGATGAAAGAGTGGCCAAGAATGTTACCCTTTGCTTTATGGGTTGATAGGACCACTCATAGTACAATTATAGGGTATATGCCTACTAGATTAATGTATGGACCATGCCTATTGAGGAGACTGTTGCTACTTGGAGTGTTCTACCATGGGAAGAGGGTTTGAATAGAGAAGATTTGCTAGTCCTACGCACTAGACAGTTAGAAAGAAGGCCTAAAGGCATTGAGACATCCATGAAAAATATGAAGACTACAAGGATCAAGAACAAGAAGAGGTTTGACAAGTGACACAGACTTCAACCATGAGCTATACAAGAAAGGGACTGGGTGCTAGTTTATTATAACAGCTTGAAAAATCAACATAGTGTCAGTTTGAAGATGGCAAAGTGATGGTTTGGTCCATATGTTGTAAGGTATATTTTTGACAATGCTAGATATGCATTAAATGAGATGGATGGGATAGCTCTAAGGATTCCAGTGGCTGAAAAACATACCGAGATCTTTAAACATAGGGAGTCTTCAGCATATGAGTTGAAGTAGTTGGATATTGAGCACAAACATGAGAATATGGAAGAAGAAGAGGCAAAAGATGAAGACATTGATATGACAGAAGATACTTCTTCTAACACTGTAGATCTGTAAGACTTTGGCACATGCTGGAGAATGTGCAAGTTAAGAGGGGGTGGATATCGTGACGCTATAGTGTGAAAAACTCTAGAGTGCATCATCATTTAGCTTTCTTATTGATCTAGAGAGTCAATGCCATATTAGTCATTAGTGTATGTGTCTGTAGTGTGGATGGTTCAAAAATACTAGATTTTTGGACAAGTCTAGCCTATTTTTTATATTTTATATATTATTTCTTGTAAATATCCAAAAACTATAGACAACTTCTAGAACACAATGACATGTAAAAAAAGTAAAGTAGCTTTCAGCCATTTTAGGGAGGATGCTATGCAAAAAGAAGGATTGGCAAAATCACACGACACGTGATCACAGTTTACAAGCAACAAACAGCACTCCGAACTGGGAGAAGAAGGAGTGATCTAGGAGAATTCTGACTAGGTGTCCTAGTATTTTATCTCCCTTTCAAAGCCAACGCAAGCATCAGATTGACGATCTGAGCAATAGAGAGAAAGCTCTTGTTTTATGCACATTTTTGGTCTACAAGAGATTTATCTTCTCAAGATGTAGAAATAAATTGACATGCTTCACCTCTATGAGTATTCTTCTACATCTTCTATTTCTTTGAACCCCTTCTCTTCCGTCTACTCCTCTCCCTGAATCTCCCTTCACCCTAATGACATTTTTATCCTCATGCATATATCAAGCAAGTAAGAGCATGAGTCACAAATACATATGGTTTAAGATTGCTTCTCCATCCAATTCTATCCCTTTTGTAATACTTGTTTGACTATCCCATACACACATGACTATACTCGCATTCAAAAGTCACTCATCATCTTGCAATGCTCCCTACAATTATATTCCTTTCATTATCAATTAATCTCTCTCTGTCTCTCTTATGGTTGAGCCTGACCAATGTGCATGCACCATGAACATGGCTCTTGTATATAAAGAAGGCTTGTGATGGTAACCTTATTATCTTGATACTTCATGTCAATGATATGTTGATTGTGTGAGAGTGTGCAACGAAAGAAGGAGCTCAAACACAAAGAAAAGAAGATAGTAGAAAGATAAAAGAAGAAAGAAATCTACATTGACTAAAATAAATGTTAAATACAAATAGAAGGATTGATCAATCCCTACACATAGCCCAAGGCATTAGTGAGGGCACTGAATCTAGCTAAAAATGATGATGGCTATAGCAATATTAGAGACGAAAGAGTATGCCAAAGTTGGAGGAATAGGCTACTCAAAAGATTATGGTGGCCAAAGTGTGGAGGGACGAGCTATATATGAAGTCCCCCAAATCTAGCCAACTTGCATAAGCAGGCCATATATATGGCCAACTAGCTGAAATGAGTCAAAGAACTGCAATAAATGTAGTTCGATTATTTTTTTAAATGCCATAAATAATGTCATGGCATACTGAAAATTTTGTGTCTAACAGAGGTGTAAACTAATTGACAAACATAGAAATGGGACTAAAATAGAAGAAATACATGCCAAAATGCTAGAGCTCCCATTTCTCCATTAGACTCTGATAGGAGCTCACAACTAGGAGATGATAGGCTGACAATGCTGACAATGACAAGCTAATGAAGCATAGAACCCTTGTGTAAAGGCTTTGTGAAGGGATCAGCTACATTGTCCTCAATAAAACAATAAGCCACCACTAACTTGAAACTAAAAGAGGGGCCTTCTCTCCATACATGATCCCGTAAGATTGAGTCCCTTGTAGATAGCACAAAATGCACAAAGCGGCTCACTAGTGAGCCTGAATAGGAGTCTTCATGAAAGAAGACAACAAAGCCACCACAAAAGAGATGTCTAGTCAAGTATAAATTGGCCAAATCAAAGAGCCAAGAAGGTGCCTACAATAAGTGCTATCACACTAAGGAGATCACCTGCTGCCAAAAGCTCAGACTACTCTAGGTCCATAGGGCAAGAAATAGATCAACACTCAGTCATAGCAAACTTCAAAAGAAGATCAAAGATGTATATGTGCTGGGAAATAAAATGCCATGTGCCATCTGCTAGATCTCCTATTTAAGGAAGAAGTGTAGTATCCCAACATCCATCATGATGAACTCTTGGCCCAAAACCTATCGAGTACGATCAATCTCACATGTGCCACTCCCTATAATAATGAGGTCATCAACATATAAGATGACTAAGATACACCTATCCTCCACAACCTTGTAATAAAGGTTGGGGTCATGATCTGATCAATGGAAGACACTATTCAAGAATAATTGATCAATCCTCCAATACCAAGCCCTAAGAGCTTGCTTTATGCCATAGAGGGCCTTCCACAACTTGTAAACATGGTCCTCCTTCCCCTACACAAGAAAACCAAGAGTTTGTGAGACATAATATCCTCCTCCAAGATGCCATTTAGAAAGATTGACTTCATGTCCATCTCATAAATGAGCCAATGGTGATGGTATCGAAGGGGTTTTAGTGGAAAGGTCATATCCACTAGGGATCAAAGATAGAAGGAAGTAGAGAATAGGAGATAGAAGAGAAGAAAAAGAATAGACAAGAGGTACACAAGTTAAAGACAAAACACAATGAATCAAAGCATTATGTATTGATAGAACCTATAATGAAGATAAACAAATTTCCTTGTCTGGGACTACTCGGAAGCAATCTCCAAGCGTTAGATCTCTTGGAGCTCCCTTGTAGACCAAAAACATGCTTAAAAAACTAGCTTCTTCTCTCCTACTCAGACCGCAAATCCAATGGTTCCATTGGCCTTGAAAGGAGGGTAAAACCCCAAGACATCTGATCAGAAATCTCCCAGATCAATTCTTCTTTTTCTCCCAATTCAGAGTGTTATTTGCTACCTGTAAACTGCGATTGCTACGCGCACAATTTCATCAATCCTTCTTTTTGCACGAAATCTCCCCAAATCGACTGAAAAAGCAACTTGCTTTTTGTATGTTACCCTATTCTAGAAGTTCCCATAGTTTTTTAGGATATTTACAATAAATAATCTCCAAAATATAAAAAATAAAAATCTAGTGTTTTTGAATCATCGATACCATGGATACTGGCACTAATGACTAAGATGACATTGAGTCTGTAGATCAATAAGAAAGCCCAATGATGATGCGCTCTAGGTTTTTTCACACTGTATCCACGTGGTGGCATGACATCCACCCCCTCTGAACTTACATATCCTCTAGTATGTGCCACTAATGCACCACCTAGTTCAAACACCCATAGCATCAACTTGTTTCTCATCATGCACATAAGAAGGCATTCCCTTGGATCATATATCAACATACTCACTATCTACATAACTCTTGAACCACACCTAGTACCCCCTCTAGGGTCATAAGGCCTTGGCTGCACATCATACACTAGAGGCTACGGAACCTCCATATACATACTCAAAATACACCCATCAACAAATACATAACAACATGCCTGCTCTTTTAGAGTCCAGCACATGGAAATTTGCTGATACTAACAATTGTATACCACATCAAACATAAATTGAGTCTCACTTGCATTCAACACATGTTGACCATTACCAAAAATAGTGAGCAGTCCATATCTTGAAGCATCTTTGAATTGCCTATCAAGGCCTCTAGTAAAGCATCTGAAATAGTTTCCACCTACGGAGCATTACATCTAACATTCTTTAAAGGCATATCTTCAAACTCATGAACTGTCTCATAAATGATAATTGTATCCTACAAATCATGTGCATCCAACACTTCACAAATCTCCCTTTGAGTCCTTGCATCAAGTAAAGCACAATCTTCGTAAACCTCTTCAAATGCATTAAGAAAATCTATAGATGAAATGGATGACTCTTCCACTATAGGATCTTCCAAGGTATCCATAATTGTCTCAATATCAGACTCCAACTTATATCCCAACTACTTGCCCTCTTGCTTGCTATCCTATTTTTACTCCTACAAAACCTCTTCCATAACATGCTCGTGAGGTGGTTGATTTACAGCTTTAGGCAGATCCACTTCTTCTTGTCACTCTCTTAGATGTCCTTGCATTATCTTCATCTCTCTTTTGTTTCTCTTCCACAAGTACATCCGTGTTTTGTCCTTTTGCTACATATGCATCCACTGAATATGCATATACTAGTGATTCCCAGTTAGTTATGTCATGAATGTTTTGCCCTACATGAGATATTTCACTATCAATAGCTTTCGTCTTTTCATCTGTATGCAAAGCATGTGTCCATATTGCAACCTTTGGACCAACCATCACTAGGCCAAGCATTCTATCCAACTATAGACAAAAAGTAGAAACATGTACAACCGCATAAGCATTTCAGATAGCCAAGTCTTTCAACAACTTTTGCATACCTCCCTTTCCAAAATTCAAAGTAAGAGGCAATCCCATTTCTTGTGCATGGATCTTGCCATCTTTCCAAAAGATGAGCTATCATGCCAAGGTCTCCTAATAAGAAGCGCAATCCTTCCTTTCATGCTACAAACCATCACACCACATACATCTTTTCCCTAGTTTAGGGGATGCTGCCCATCCCCTTTCCTCTTGTCCTTTCTCATCCAAGTTTGTGACCTTCAACTGAAGATTATGCGTACCTTTGACCAATTCAACTAACACATCTTTCTCCCTAACAGTGGGAATAGCAGGTGTAGCCATAGAGATAGCCACAGAAGTGGATGGCTTACTGGATACATCAACTATTTTGCCTGTAACAATGCGCAAGCTAGATACATACAATATTTCTCTTCTTTTATGCTTTTTCACCAATGCAATAATAGCTTCCTTAACATGCCCTCCACTTTGTTTTAAAAACTGTCTCTATAGTCTGATCCTCTAGCAAATCATCAAGCTTCTCTTGAAGCTTAGGATCTGTTGCTTGTAGAAACAATTCAATTTTTTGACTTGCAAGAGCTTGTTATTTTGCAAGATCTCTACTCAAACCAACTTTCAAATTCTCTTAATAACTTTGTGGCCACGAGATCCTTATTGGATTGTAGAACCCTCTCCTAGAAAGTCTTGCAGGTAATCAAAATGGTGTCTTCAATGTAAAATTTTTCCCTGAGTGTCTTCCTGAAAGCTACCTAGTCAGCATCTTGCATGTACAATTCAATAATTTGCGCTTTTAATTCATGTACAGTAACCTGTACAAAATACCGGCTCCATGCAAGTGGAGCCACCCCAAAGAACTCCATCTTTTAAGCATAGGTATACACATATGCAGATACGTTCCTACCATTGAGCAACTTTATCTCAAGCTCTACTGCTTGGAGAGCATTCATCACAACAGTTTCTGTTTGAGTAGAAGCTTGCATCATCTGGTATTGTTGTTGTACCTACGTAAGCATATTCGTATTTTGCACTAACTACTACAAAACATCACTAGAAATTGTGCTTGAAGTTTCTCACATCTTGTATTTTCTTCTGACGACCTTTCACGTCGGTCGGAGGGTTTTTAGTGGAAAGGTTGTATCCACCAAGGATCAGAGATAGAAGGAAGTAGAGAATAGGAGATAGAAGAGAAGAAAAAGAATAGACAAGAGGTACACAAGTTAAAGAAAAATCACAATGAATCAAAGCATTATGTATTGATAGAACCTATGATGATGGTGCATAGATCGAATGTTGTATGTGCGCGTAGTGAGCGTTGGAAGGTCCCCAAGAACAAAAGAACTCTACTTTTGCACAAAAAACAAGAGTGAAGACTTGCATGACATGAAGCAAAAGACTAATTGGATACAATCTCCCCCCATGCCTTGTGTGAGCACTCCACAAAGCATGTATTTGATATATTATTCCTCTCCAAGCTCAAAAAATAGCCCAATTTACAATTAGCACACTTTAGCTTTTGTATTTGCTTTTGTCCCACTAAGGAATTAAAGCTATTAGGCGCCCATAGAGTCAGGCAGTACCCAAATACAATGTCCAATAGAAAATATTTAAATCGTGTGCCCATGCACATACAAAATAATAAATAAATATCGGGTGCTTCAATAAATAAGCACGTCAAAATAAATATTGGCACCACACCTAAGATACGCGCCCATCAAAAATGATAATTTCTTCTAAATAACTTGAATACACGCTATTGCCCTGTGCTTTCCAACGCCACCGCTGCCTGCTCTACACATCAAATGAAGCATTCACAATTGTTAGAAAATAATAAAATCAAACCGACAAAAGTGAATGCCTAGCAGTCTTCAGCTACAAAATAAATAAATTGGTTAGAACTCAATCCTAATCTTAATTTATTACAAGTGCGCACTCTAAACTCATAAACTCCATTAATTTAAATATGTATTTTGCGGAATTACCCGCTATGGAATCACCCACTTGCACATTAAATTAACAAGACGCCCGAAAAGGACAGGCGTCCCCATCGACTTGTTGCACAAGGAATCCACCTTGTGTATGAGCCCCGGCAATAAATATAATTTTACGGAATCCACCGCAAAACCTCATGAAATCCACCATGGAATAGCAATTATCCTCAATTGCTATTACCTCAATGTGAAGCCAGCAGTGAGGGGTAAACACTTAGGTCTCGAGCATGCATCCATTGGGCCTCTTCAACAGGATGATTTTTAAACTTAACCAGATATCTAGAATATCTACAACTAGTTCTAGTGGTCATAAAGTCAGTATCTAGAATAGTTTCAGGCTCAAGGATTTCAGTTTCTTCTTCTAGCAAAGGAGGGCTTTCATAAATAGGATGTACAGGTAATTGGCCTCTAAAATGTTGTAACAAACTAATATGAAAAGTGTTGTGGATTTTTCAGTGTTGTGGTAATTCTAGTTTAAATGCATTGTCATTGATTTTGTGAATTATCTTGAAAGGTTCATAAAATCTAGGAGCTAACTTTACAACAAGGTGTTTGTCAACACTTTGTAATCTTCGCTTTTCAATACGCAACCAAACATAATCATCAATTTTCACTACAAGATAGTATACCGACGTTTAAAGCGACGAAAATACAAACAACAAAATTTGCCCCCGTCGTCGCAAAAAGAGTCGTTATTAACGACACCATAGAAACATCGCTATTAGCATCACTATTGGCGTCGCTATTAGCGTCACATTTGCGACACTAATAGCGACGCCAATAGCAACGCAACCAGTAAATTTGTGACGCGCATAGCGACGGCAATAGCAACGCGAGCAGTAAATTGCGATGCTAATAGCGAAGGTAACAGGGATTAAAAAAATTTTGTGGCAGGGCAGCTTACATATAGCATTGTGTATTGTATGAGAGCCATACAAAATAGTTTCTGCACTACTGTATACAAAGCGCTTGCAAACAAAAAGAATGTATACTGAAATCATAAAACTGATACATGAAATAAATACATGATCGCATAAAAAGCGATTGGTATAATCATGACAAGATATCACTAATACATAGAAAATGTCTACATAGATCAGGCGACTAAAAAATAAAGGTGTGTGAGCTCCAAGGATCCAAGGGCGAGCTACAAATCCTCGTCCCCCGAAAGCTCATCCCGCTACAAAGGAGCATCGAACGGACTCTGCAGAAAAAGAAAAAACACATCAATCCACCATACAATAATGCATTCAAATATCTCATGATAACTACGGACAAGAAAGATGAGTGACTTACAGGGCTGCCACGTCTATACAATCGATCGATCAATGCATTGAGACTGTGCGTCTCTGCATGTCGAGTCTCAAGGCCTTGCGGATCGCGATTTGTAATGGAGCGCTACAAAGAAAAGAAAATGCTAACTGTTAGAAAAATAATTGTCAGTACAAATAATATTTCAAAAAAACAAACAGGCAAAACAAAAGAAAAACTTACAAAGTCCTCCAAATATATATTGTGGCCACCACTCCCAAGATGATAGACCACTCCGGCCTCAAGTCGTGCCCTCGCCGTCTCGCGCTGCTGACTCCAACGTCCTAGAGAATTTGTAGCCTCCTCCCTCAGTCGGCGCCAGTCATCTGCATCTAACCACTCGGGCTTTGCAGCCCCACTCTTAATTGCCTTGCTTGCGTCAAATTGTCTATGTGACATGTATGCATGCATGCAATCCATCATCCAGCCCATAGAGAATCTATCTAGTGCGGCTGGCACCGAAAACTCCTCATGCAAGGATGCTACTATGTAGTCCTTGCTCCCCTCCGGTATGTTCTTCCAATGATCTAGGACATTGTGCCGAAAAACTTGTTGGCACAACTCTCTCATGCGAGCCATCACCCTCCCCCCCTCATCATTCATGATGATGGCTCTTGACCTACTATCGACCAGATATCCATAACCCCTAGGAGTCTACCTAAGATGGGTCCTCTCCCACCTCCATCCACACTCCTGGGCATATCCTGGAGACCCCTCTACATCCCGTGTATTGACGGGGGTAACCTCTCTCAAAGTGGCACCTGCTGACGGTTGCGCAAAAGCCTGAGTAACTGGAGTAAACGTCCCCACAGGTGTGACAAATCTTGGAGGTGACGCAGCTCCAGCTAAACGACGAGACAGAGACACCACATCCATGTCTCCATAGCAGCATCTCCTTGATCCCAATGCAGTCCCTTCCTCTGGCCCAAGTCGTGAGCGTCGAGATCATCTGCTCGAAGCCGAAGCATTCGATCACGCTGAAGCAGATCTAGTAGAGCGCCCTGACGAAGAACGAGACAGATCCTGGTCTACCATCTCTCTGAATCTCGTGAGCTGGTCTGGAGACATGCGTGCGAAGATGTCCTGCAACTCCTCATCGCTCATCCCTCGACTCATCCTGAAAATGTTACCTGCACAGATAAAAAATGGTGTTAGAATAATCAATTTAAATTATACAAAGCACAGTAATATAAATTATTTTTTAAAAATCCCTCTTAAAATGCATATCTTATGTACCTTTATAAGAGATCTAAACAACGAATTGAGTAAGTGGATGCTCCAAGTATGAAGTATCCTATGGTCCCATGTTAATCTCCTAACACAACTCGGCATACACTGGAAGGTCGATAGACATGTCACCACAAAAGAATGAGTCCGCCTCGTTCTCAAAAAATTCTTGGACTCCTGTATTTCCATCATTGTTAGCCGATGCGGGCTCCAAGCTTTCGATGGCCTCCACCCCTTGTAATATCGACCCCTCTATTTACATATTATCTTCATCTACACTCGGAACATCGCTTTGATCATATACTCTCGCACTTCGGGGAGTTGAAGGTATAACATACCACCATCGAAGTTGTCAGGGGTTTGGATAGAAGATTACATGTTCACAAACACATACAAAGCGAGTTCAAACCATTGTGACATAAACCATGTCGTATTACAATTAGCAAGCAAATGACTCCATGCACCTGTTCACAATGGGTCGGCAACACAAAGGTGTCGCGCAAATCCGTCCATTTTTTTTTCGGAATCTATTTCGAGAAATCCCGATGGACCTCGTCAAACTGTTGCTCCAGCTCCTCCAAGTACCACTTTGAACCACTGCACATCGAATAGTATCATGGAGAAGCTACGGTAATCCACCGTAATAATACTTTGCAAATTTCCAAAATACTCCATCTCATCCACAACCATGTTCGGATCCATTGCTCGTCGTCGACTCTCTTGCTCAAACCTTGCCATGACACCATAGTCCATTGTGGAGCGCATTTTGTCAATCCGCTCCACGCGAAAATGCCGTCCGCGAGACCACGCTGCACTATATATTTTGTATTGTACATTAAAACACTCAAATTAGATGTCGCATATAAAATTTAGATATGACAGATTCTAAACCCCTCATCACCTTTGGACTACATCCCCTCGAGAATTCCCACTCCTCCATTAAGACCTATGTCCCTTCGCTGGATGCTGCGGTCAAGGCTCCATGCAACCATCGTGTTGACATAAACTGTGGCATCTCCTCCATGCCTTCGGGATATCGAATCAGTCGATGACGCGTATTACGTCGGAATTCAGCTCGCACTTCCTCTCGATCTTGCCTTGCAATCTGGTACTTGGCAAGCTCCATGGAGGCATGGTGCAACATACAAAACCGATTCACCTTCTCTTCCATTGAGGCATCCATTCTTTTTTCTACCCCATTTCCAACTACCACATCTCCAGTCAGTCTATCATCGTCCTTCAGCGTCCATAGCATTTCATTGTTTGGTTTCACCGTTGGTAGCCATTGTGAAATATGCACTAACGCCTCTGACACCAACCAACCTTCGACCATGCTACCTTCTGGCCGAGCTCGTTGTCGTACAAAGCCTTTCAGGGTTTTCATGAAGCGCTCCAGGAAGAACATCCATCACGTATGGACAGGTCCAGCAATCTCCACTTTGTCCACAAGATGCACAAGAAGGTGGACTTGTATCGTGAGCATGCTAGTGGGCAAGTATTTTTCAAAGAGACAGACTGTCTCCACTACTCCCCGCCTCGCGAATTCAATAGAGGACGTCTTAATCTCTTTCTGTGAGATCCATTGCACCAAAGTCGACAACTTGTAAATGGCCCCGTGAATTTCTAGAGTAAGGCATCCTGCGATTGCGATCGGTAGGACAAACTACCACAAATGAGAAAGCATTATGAATAATGGCCACTTTTCAAATTGCAAAATGCCCACGCTAATTATAATCCATTCGTAGCACAAACCTAACATATCTTATGCCAATCATGGGATTTTAGCCCCAATAATTGGTCATCTTTAGAAAATGCAGACCTGAGAGAACGCATCATACCCGTCGGAGTGCGGATAGACTTGATTACTTGCTTCACAATGCGCTCTTCTTTAGTGGACAAAACCCAAGGAGCGCAAGGAAGCTGCACGTGACCATCAACACTCGATTGCGGCCAAAGCGCCTCCATCTTACCTACCTCCTTCAAATCCATTCGTGCCCCTATAGTGTCTCTCTTTCCTGTGATGTGGTCCCATAGCAAGCTGCCCACATTCTTGAAAATATGCATGGGATCCAACAAGTGGTTGACCTGTAAGTGGGTCCAATATGGCAACTCGTAGAAAACTGAGAACCATCGCATTCCATTTGGATGTGATTCCGAGTTGACCATTTTTAGCTCGTACCAGCTTGTGGCGTTCATACGTTGTCGTATTGCTGCGCATTCGAGGTGTGTAAACCACCCAAAAGTTGTGTGTGTGATTTGATACTTTGTACATATTTAGTTGTTATGTTTGCTCTTTCATTTTATGCTGAAGACAGAGAAGAACAAGGTTTTTGATGGATTGGAAACTCGAGATGCAATCTCATGGGCTACACTTATTTCAAGATATGCCGAATATGGGCTTTGTGAGGAAGTACTAAAATAATTCCAAGAGATGCAAGACGAAGTATATTGGTAGATATGTTTGCCAAATGTGAGAGCATGCTTGATGTTTAGCACACCTCAGAATGGTGCAATACAACTAGTAGGAGCATCAAGTCAGGCTTGATGGTGAGTGTCATTGTATCATAGTGGACTTGGGCAGCTACTATTTTGCAAAGCTCTAATGTTACATGGGAGTATGGTGTCAATGGCCCTTTGTGGTATGCGAGTGAGATGACAATACAAGTGTTCCTTTTTGGAGTATTTGTCATTGAAATCAAACGGAAGACATCATCAGTACATACAATTGGAGAGATTGTGTGTACGAGGTGGGTTCTTTTTGATGCACCAAGATGGATACGCATAGTGGTAGCATGTTTCGGTTTCTATAGGCCTCATCGTCTTGATTACCTTAGTGGACCCTTCCCCCCCCACGACAAGTAATAGTGCTACTTCAGGTGGCAGTATAGCACTGTTTAATCTGTCTTGAAGGGGCAAGTTGTGTACATGCTATGTTAATTTTTGATTGGAGATTGTGCTATCCTTATCACTCTCCATTTATAAAGAAGGAGGCTACTTTTTTGATAGGGCACAATCTGCGTATGTATTGAAAAAAAGAAAAGGGCCACTAATTCTGGAAAAAGAGGAGCGAAAAGGGAGGCCTCTCTGGTTTTTCCTGGGGGGGCAAAATGAACGAAAAGGACGGCACTCTTGGGGGGAAACAGAGGAGGATGGACGATGGAGGAAAGTGGAGGGGGGAGCCTTGCTTTTAGAAGAAGAGGAGCCTATTTTGGAGAAAAGGAGATGACATCGGAGCTCACCAGATTTTGGAGGGACACGGGAGAGAGGGACGCTGAGAAAGGAGGATGTGAAGGAGGGAAATAGACGGAAAAGGCAGAAACAGAGGGGAGAGAAGGGGAATGTTTTTTTTTGGAGTCGACGAGAGGGGGGGAATCCTTTCTCAATGAACAGTTAATTGTAACCCTCGGGAACCAATCCAGCTGGAGCAATGACTACCGTGAGTTCGTCGCTTGTGAGGGAAAAACGCCACAGTTGCTGTCTGTACATGTTAGTCGAGAGCGCGTCTTGAAGAGGATTGTGTCGTCGAAAGCCTAACATGCTGAAGGAGCTGTAATAATAATGGAAAGGGGAATCGACTGCGGTGGAAGAAGGGAACAGGTGGAGGATCGGCAGGTCATTATCCTGGGAGGCGACTTTCCTAGCTCTCGGAAGCTTCAATGACGCATCTTCCATGTCGATCACCTTTGTTACCTGGGAGTGAATTTTCAAGCTGATTTATGGGAAACGTATTCATTCCTTTTAAATAACAGTGTAACAGAATCTCCGTCATCGTAAAGAGGAGCATCAGAGGGTGTTTTCTTCCTCACGCAGAGGACATAATGGCAGTAATAGTTTGAATATGGCAGAATTATACAAGCTGAATTGGACGATGACAATAAGAAGCGACTAAAGGTGACAGTGCTGGACGCAGAGGGCTGAATGACTGCGGCATATGTATTCTGATACGAAATGACAAACTCGAGCCATCATCTTCAGCTTCGGTTTCCCCTTTGTAATTCTGGACGGACTGATGATCTCTATTGCTGCTGTGGAGGACGTCATCATCTTTTCCGACAAGCTTCTTCACTTGTTTACATTTGACATCACCTCTATAACTTCAATTACTTCTAAGGGGTGAAGACCTTCCTACCTTGCTTCTAGCATACAGTCATAACGATGGAGACGAGGGACAAGACGATGTCGATGGTGATGAAAACTTGGTTTTCAATACAATCAACCTTTTGGCTGTGTTTATCATCCTGGGCTTCAGCCTTCAAGCAACCTTCAATAGGTGATTTCTTTGATTTTTGTGTGGCGCTGATCTGAGAGTACTCAAGTCATGGTGGAGCTTGCACTTTTGCCAGCATTGTACAGCTATTGGAGCCAGACCAATGCTGCTGTGTCAGTCTAAAGACTCTAAATTCTCAATAGATATAAAGAAAAAGCTGTAAACTTGTGATAATTGCCACTTTTATAACCTTCTTTGCTGAATCAGCCACACTGACTCTCTTGAAAGTAACGGCCAATAACAGTCGCTTGAACGGAGTTCTACTACAGGAGACTGCAGAGAAGGGTAAGGAGATGTCATGATTATTACATTTGAAGGACTGAATATAAATGTTCTTCTGGACATGAAGATTGGGTTTGAAATTCTCAAAACTACGTAAATCTTTTGAAGAGTTGTTGGAATGCAAATATGATCCTTTGTGGAAGGCTGATTATTTCCTGCATTCACATGTATGTTGGAGTTTGCGATGTCTAGCATTGATCAGCTTTACGAAGCTTACAAGTGCCATGTGTAGATGCCATAATCCATTCATATTGTAATGCTGTCATAAAATCTGAAGGAATACACTCACAACCATAAAACAAAACCGTCTGGAACTTGTTGCTGTATGGAAAATTGATCATTAAGATTATTCACATGTTGAATCTTCTATCCTGGAATTATTCAAAGTCCTCAGTGGTTGCGACTTGGCTTTCGAAAACTCTTCGACAATGTGTTGAAGGTCGTCCAAGGAAACCTTCCCTGAGTTCATGATCCTCCGGCAAGAAAGCGGCGTGTCCTTGATATACCATCTTCTTCATGGTTCGTGACCTTCGGGAGTCTAACTGTGGCCCACACAATGGACATGCATGATAACCTGAGGTAACTAGACCTGTAAGGCGAGCCACGACCTAGTGAATACTTGATTGAATGAGATAAAATATAGATATTACCAGCGAGAACAGAGGCCTGCTCACCTGAGCACTCTCCCAATCCTGGAAAGTCATGCATCGTCCACATGAGAATGGCTCTAATGTTGGCTGACCGCGCCGACCATCGCGCCTGCTCATATCTTGCAAAGTGACCCCCTCCTCCCACAAAATCTTAAGCTCATCGACTAATGGACGGAGATACACGTCTATATTTTTTACTTTGTAGCGGCCTGGGACAAGCAAGCTAAGGATGAGATGTCCTTTCTTCGTAGAAAGCCATGGAGGGATGTTGTAGTTGACAAGGACTATAGGCCACACACTGTAAGAAGTTGTGCGCAGACCGAATGGGTTCACACTATCCATTGCGAGACCGAGCCGAAGATTCCTTGGCTCTCACGCAAAGCCTGGGAAGGTAGAGTCAATGTGGCTCCATGTGCGCGAATCCACTGATATTCGTTGAGCTCCATCCATGGACCTATTCTGCACATGCCACGTTGTCAAGCTTGCCATGCCGGACGTATGAAACATGTGGTTTATGCGGGGGATGAGAAGAAAGTGTCTGAGAACTTTTTGAGGGATGGTTTGCCCTTGCAAGTCCTGTCGATACCTGCGAGCACCACACTTTGGACATGTCTCCATAGTCTCATATTCTTCTCGAAATAGTATGCAATCGTTGATACATGCATGGATGTTATTGTAGTCCATGCCAAGCTTTCGTAAAACATGTCATGCATCATTACGAGACTCAGGCATGGTATTTGCAGGTGGTCATATATGATATTTCAATAACCTGAAAAAAATCATAAAACACCTTGAAAAAGCACAAATGTTTGTAATAATAGTGTCAAAAAATAATAATCAATGAAGCCTATGTGCAAGGTACCTGAATAACTCGGTCACACTCGTATCGCTCCACCCGTATTTTGCTTACACACTTAAGAGTGCAAGCAATGTCTTCAACTGAGATACTCGGCACCCATCATATAATGGTATGGATGCTTCCTCTCTAAGCGGATTAGATGTCTCGACATTCATGGGAATCAATGCATCGATCATTGCCTCCATCTCAGGCTCCAAGATTGTAGGTAGGTTTGGAAGGTTGTCTGTCTCCTCTGGCATTGACGGTATAGGTTGGCCTTGCGAGTGGTGGATTGGCTCCTGCACTCCATCCATCGCACGCCCACGAACTCTTCTAATTGGCCGCAAAGGGTGCACTCCCCCTTGGGACGAGACATCACCTCCCTGGATAGAAAATTTGCCAGCAAGACCCAATCTTATTGTGTATGGTTTTCAATTAGCTTGTGAGTACAATGCATGATTAATATTAACTTCAAATTACCGTTTGCTGAAAATCCGCAATCGCCTAATCAATGATCTCAGATTGAAACTTGCCAAATTGTCGTACGTGTTCTATAGACAATCGGTGTTTTCGTCTAATTGCCAACTTGCATTGAGAGCAAGGACATGGGACACGCTGATTAAGATACACCTTGCGATCTTGAACAATAAGGCCTTCTTCGTTTTCCATCTTATCTACATTACAACAAACGAGACTCAAATGGATAGCTTTATGGAGATGTATGTCAAGTTGCAAGTTGACCATAAGCTCTTGCTTGAGAGGTTTTAGCCTCTGCAAGAGCTTGAGAAGCAAATTTTGTAAAACATTGAGGTTGATATTAATGCATCCATGGTGTTGAAATCTAAACTTCAAGATATAAGAAATGCTTTACTGATTGATGTAAAGAATGCATTGGACATAGTAGTTGAGAGATTTATTAATGTTATATCTCGGCCATATACCATGCTCAAGGATTTGTTTGTCCTGGTAGATAATTATTCGTTATTGAAAAAAAAAAAGCATTGGTTCATAAGGTTCATGAGTCGAAGACTAAATGTTTAGACTTGACTAAAAGATTGGATAATGCCTTAGATGCTAAAAGGAAAAGTGATGAATATGTTACTTCATCATTGCAACAAAAAGATTGGTGACAAGGATGCTATGATTAATGAAGTTCTTCACAAGGTGAATATAGAGTTGAAGGGGATGGAACACGATTCTTCTTTGGGATTTAATGGTGATAAGTCAATTATTGAGGTGTCTTCTTGTACAACCATTATACCTTATATACCTAGTTACGGTCTCTAGGCTACTTTGAGTATCTTAGAGGGGCTCTACTAGGATTACTTATACAACTGCACTAGAGGGCTTTGAGTATAAGTAATTCATTTATGAGCATCATTGAGGATCTCTTAGTCTAATAATAAATCAGTCTCAAACAAAAAGCATCTTAGAAATGTGGTTTTTTTGTCCTAGGTCCATGTATTAAAATTAATGCCATCTATGAAATTTATCAACTATAGTAATAAAATTTGTTTCAATCAATTCTACTCATAGTCATAACATTTTAAGAAAATATCCTATGCTCAATTTAAGGGATTCTTCTTTTATAGCAATACTTTTGGGTTCATTTTGATGAAGTACCGTAATGACCATTAGCTAGGGTATCATTTTCTTTTAGTCCTTCCATTGACTAGTTGGCATGATTTCTAATTTGTTATGCCTATAAAGTTAATACAAAAACAATGAATTATGCATATCACAATTAGATCCCCTACTTGGACATTATGAAGGATATGACCAATTTTAAGCCATCTTAAAGAGTCACCCATGTACGTGGCCCATGGCAAAGCACATTGCATACCATTATTGATAAGTCTATTATCGTGCATCTTAAATCTCCTAATTAGACTTTATAAAGTGTATGACTAATTTTTAGCCCTCTTAAGGAGTCAATGTAATGGTACCCATAAAAAAAGCAAACTGGATACCATTACCATAATTATGGATATGCTATCGTTCCAATATATGTTATCTTTCTCTTTCTCTCCCTCTCTCTCCCTCTCCCTCTCTTTCTCTCGCATTTCCTCTCCCTCTCACAATATATCCTAACACTCTCCAAAAGCAAAAGGGAGAGGGAGAGAGAGAATGCACTCTCCCTCCCTCTCCCTCTCCCTCTCTTTCTCTTTCTCTCCCTCTCCCTCTCCCTCTCTTTCTCTCTCATTTCCTCCCCTAAACAAGCAAAAAAGAAAGTGATTTAAACCTTTAATAAGCAAAAGGGAGAGGGAGAGAGAGAATGCACTCTCCCTCCCTCTCCCTCTCCCTCTCCCTCTCTTTCTCTTTCTCCCCCTCTCTCATTTCCTCCCTCTCCCTCTCCCTCTCCCTCTCTTTCTCTTTCTCTCCCTCTCTTTCTCTCTTTCTCTCTCATTTCCTCTCCTAAACAAGCAAAAAAGAAAGTGACTTAAACATTAAACAAGTAAAAGGGAGAGGGAGAGAGAGAATACACTCTCCCTCCCTCTCCCTCTCTTTCTCTTTCTCTCCCTCTCTCATTTCCTCCCTCTCCCTCTCCCTCTCCCTCTCCCTCTCTTTCTCTTTCTCTTTCTCTTTCTCTTTCTCTTTCTCTTTCTCTTTCTCTCCCTCTCTCTCCCACTCCCTCTCTTTCTCTCTCATTTCCTCTCCTAAACAAGCAAAAAAGAAAGTGATTTAAACTTTAAACAAGCAAAAGGGAGAGGGAGAGAGAGAATGCGCTCCCTCTCCCTCTCCCTCTCTCATTTCCTCCCCCTTCCTCTCCCTCTCCCTCTCTTTCTCTTTCTCTCCCTCTTTCTCCCTCTCCCTCTCTTTCTCTCTCATTTCCTCTCCTAAACAAGCAAAAGAGAAAGTGATTTAAACCTTAAACAAGCAAAAGAAAGAGAGAGGGAGACTCACCGATGAGATATGGAGAGTGTGGGGCGGCTCCTTATTACGATGAAGGCTCCTCCTCTCCTTCGCAAACAACGGCGGCGGCGTCGTCGTTAAGTCTTCTTCCTCTCCTTCTCTCACGACAGTCGCTCTCTCCCTCGCTCTCGCTCTCAAAACACAAAACATGAAAACGCGAAATAAAGCCGCGCTCGGTTTCAGCCCGCTTTTTTCCCTGTGGAGCGTCATGATGCCGATACCCGCCGTCGCTACCATCTCAAATCCTTGTAGTATTTGAAACTCATAGCTTTTCTTTTCTTGTTGGCTTGTTTTGTATATGATTGCTGGGCTTTTGCAATCATATCTTTAACTCCATAAAAAATAGTAGCATGCATGTTAGTAATATCATCAGCAGCGTGAACTTTGTTTGACAATGATGTAACAAGTGTAGGTAACCTATATCCATAAATAATTTCAAATGGTGCTTTCTATGTAGTTGTATGTGGTGTGTTATTATATGCAAATTGAAGTAGATGTAAATGTGTATCCTATGTTTGTGGTTTTGAAATTGTGTATGCACGTAAAATATCTAAAATGGTACTGTTAGTAGCTTCTATTTACCCATTTGTTTCAAGATCAAATGCAGATGAAAAATCAATTTTTGTTCCTAAATTAGCAAACAAAGTAATACAAAAATTATTGTAGAATCTAAAATCATGGTCAGAAATAATAACTTTTGGCAAACCATGATTAGTGAAAACAGTTTTTAAGAACAATTGAGCAACTTGAGATGCACTTAACATTTTCTTGCATGGAATGAAATATGCTTGTTTGCTAAACCTATCGACAATAGTCCAAATCATGTCATGATTAGCTTTAGTGTTAAGCATAAAATCCATTGAGATCTGTTTCCATGGTCATTCTGGAATTGGTAAAGGCATTAAAAAACCATATTGTTTACCATGGTGTCTTTTAACTCTTTGACAAACTAAGCATTCAGATACAAAGTTAGATACATCATATTCCATGTGTGGCCAATAAAAATCTTCAATGAGTGTACGCAAAGTAGAAATAATTCCTCTATGGCCTTGGTATGGGGGACAATGAATTTTGTGCAAAACAAATGATCGAAATGGAATAGTTACATATAATATTTTTCATAAAACATAAATCCATTAGTGTAAGACAATGAATCAATGGGAATCCAGTTATTTGCAACTAATTTATTCCAATCAGCTTGAAAACTAGGGTCTTGGTCATAAGTATCTTTCATAGGGAGAAGAGAGTCAAAAGATATCACACAGATATTATGAATAGTCGGTCTTCTACTTAAAGCATTGGCAATAACATTCTCTTTTCAGGGTTGATATTGTATGAGTGGATGAAAACTTTGAATAAAAGCAGCCCATTTAATGTGTCGGTCAAATATTTGTGGTTGACTAAGGAGATGTTTAATGCTTTGTTGGTCAGTTTTGATCATGAATTCAGATCCCAGCATAAGGACTGCTCCTATTCCAGAAACACTCGCGTCAGTGACTACTAGGAAAAATGGTCTATTGAAGTCAGGTAATTGCAATACAGGAGCATGAGTTAAAGCATGTTTCCGTAAATCAATGGACTTTTGTTGATTGTCGGACCAATGATACACATGCCTTTCTTTAATAGTTTTGTCAAAGGTAATGCAAGCAATGAAAAATTTCTCACAAATTTTATGTAAAAGCTAGCAAGACCTAAGAAAGAACGTAATTCGTGCACATTTTTAAGTATCAGTCACTTCAAAATTGCTTATATCTTTTTAGGGTCAACTTTAATACCTTCAGATGAAACAATATGTCCTAGGTATTCAATTTGTGTTTAGAAAAATTCACTATTTTCCAAATTAGCATATAATTGATTCTCTTTCAATAATTTGAAAACCAAGGATAAATGTTCATAATGCTCATTTTCATTCTTACTAAAAACCAATATGTCATCAAAGAAAACAATGGCACAATGTTGATGCTTCAAAAATATGCGATTTATCATACGACTGAATGTGGCTGGTGCATTAGTTAAACCAAAATGCATAACAAGGAATTCATTGTGTCCAACTAGACAACATTGTGCCAAACATCCACTGTGAGAGCCTCATCAACTTTAGTAGGGTTATGGACCTAAAGAATTGAGACATAAGAGCATACTTCACATATAGTGGACTATCCCATTGGGCCTATAACCTAGCTCAGCGCCATGGGCCAAGAGGCTTCTCAAGGAACTAAGTACTCCCTGAATCTGGCATGAAATGTAGATACTACCAAGGAATGGTAATAGGCTCATCCTATTGTGAAGGATATTGAGAAGCCTCCAATATTTATAAAGTGCCAATTCATGGAAGGGACTCCCCCTCACTAAGGAATGTTGATCCTCCTCACCTGATGAAAAGAACTCCCCCTCTGATGGCTCAATGCCCTAGAGGAAACGTGAGGAGGCGAGGAAGGGATAGGAATACCAATGATGAAGTAGTAGATAAAGGAGTCATCAAGGGTGGAAGGGGAGAAGGGGAGGGTGTAGGGGAATGAGGGGGAGGAATCACAGACGAAGAAGGGATGCCAAGGGGTAACCTAGAAGGAAGGGAAGGGGCTAATGGTTGGGGGGAGGGGAGGGGATCAGTTCAAGATGAAGAATCACCTATAGTAGACGATCCATTAATTGGATCTTTGGAGGCCATAGGCTTCTAGAAGATCACATCCCTACTCACATTGATCTTTTGAGTCATTGGGTCATAGAGTCAATAGCCCTTCATGGTCATATTGTAACCAACAAAGATAAGCTCCTTTAACTTGGAATCCACCTTTTCTTCTCATTCACATGGACATACACCTTGCATCCAAAGATGTAAACATGGAAAATGGAAGGCTTCTTCCCAATGAAAGCCTCATAGGGTGCCATATCCTACAATGCCAAAGTAGGTGACATATTGCAGATATGGACCCTAGTAGCCATGGCCTCACCCCCCTAAGTTTTATTAGTGTAAGTTATCATAATGATGTATAAATGCATATTTTTTAATTTCTCAACACCATGTGTTGTTAGGATTTTGGACATGGCAAGCCAAGGAGAAAAAGTCATGCAGGAGAAGACAAGCAAATCATTGATGCTATTTATAGAGGAAGAGTGGATTTATTATAAGCTAATAATGGAGGTCAAGGGATATCTCTACCTTCAGTACCAACAGATTCACAACCTAAGGAAATCGGTGACCAGTAGTGGATCAATGTGGGTTAAACATCTATATGGGAATTTTTGATGGAGAGGCGACTTATGAAAAATGCACATAATTCCTCATGACTTATGACCCTGGTAGACATAGTAGTGTAGTCACATTGAATGATGATAGTCAACAATAGGTAGAAATCTTGCTTATATCAAAAGGTGGTCCATAAAGCCATAGGCCTACTAGATAAAAAGGGGAAAGACCAAAGAGGGACATTTGTGCAATGCTAGATGTCGATAAATAGAAGGTTCCACCAATAAGGGTGTGAGCTTGGTGGATATCCCAAATCCAACTATGGGAATCAAAGAAAATTTAAAAGATATGCTATTTTCTAGCAATAAGTACAACTCCACAAGGAGTAGAATCCAAGTGGCAATGTTGGAAAGTATAGTAGTGCGGACAATGAATAATAAGAACCACAATGCCTATGTTAGAACGATCATCCATGATATAACTAAGATGCTTATGTTTGGTGCACAAGATTTAGAAAGATCTTGTCCCATTTTAGTAACAAGCAAAGAAGCAAAAAGGAAAAAATCCATGACCAAAGCCACACTAATAGGATTCAAAGATGTGTTAATGGCAATCATACAAGAAGTCTTCAAGGAACCACATATAAAAGAGACACCCACCACCCAAAAACTTCCAAGCATGCCAGTACAAGAAGTGTGGACACACGCAAGTATATTAGAGCTTGAGCCCCGAGGAGACCTAGGGGAATAGAAAATCAAGATATAGGAAATCTTGTCATTAAACTATCAATTAAACAAGGAAAAGACACATCGAAAGAAGAGGGGATTAGAAGGAGCTAAGAATGAATCAAACAAGGAAGAAAGAAACGAAATGTAAAGTAGTAATAAGCTTTTGAAGAGTTGTTGAAGGAGCTGAAAGAGCAAAGTGATCATTTAGATGAAGAAAGAAAAGTAACTTTAGCCATATTGGAAATATAAAGGTAAGGAATTGGCTGTATTAAAGGAGGGCAATGACAAAGGAAAGGCATATGAGGAGTTGTGGGAGCAATGTGAAGTTGAAAGAGAGAATCAGCTATAGCTCAAGAGTATATAGGCCCAAGCCATAAATGAAAAGGCCAAGGTGGAAGAAGAGCTAGACGTGTTAAAAAAACTATAAGGGCATCTAATGAGATAGTTGAAAGAAGCAAAACAAACAAAGGAGGAGATATAACACAAGACCATAAAGCTTGTGGAGCTAGAAAATGAAATAGAAAAGGCCACACATAACTACACACAACTCTAAATCAACTAGATTATGAAATGCAATAGGGAAAAGCCTTGAGTCAAATGGAGGGAACAACAAACCACACTAGAAGTCCTCACAATGTGGCAAAACAAGTGGTTGGAGTAGGCGGAGGAGAAGATAGATCAATGGGAGAAGAAAGATGCAAATGCCATGCATGACTTGGCCATCTACTTAACTTAAGTTGAATGCGAGAAGAATTGGGCAATTGGAAGGGCTAACATAATAGAAGAGGTGATGCAAGGATAGTAGCAAAACTTCATGAATGCATTGTTGGAAGTGTCAATGCCATGTGAGGAGGACACTATTGACAACCTTAAAAGGAAAGCACAACTTAGCAAGAAGGTACTCAAGCACTATCCAGAAATAGGACTCCTCTAGTTAGAATACATGATAACGAAGAAAGATGGTGTTGTGGCAATCGAGGGAAGTTGGTCCCACAACAAAAGATGTAAGGCTCATTGGGGTTGTGACTAGTGTGTTGAGATATCGAGCTCCACTCGTGATATGCCAGGGTGACCGTTGTGCATTTATGTCATCGACTTGTCAGTTGTTGCAGATGCGGTTGGTACACCGCCCATGAATAATAGCTAGATGACAACTATCCTTATCTACTCTAGTTCGTGGCTCAGTTAGTATGCCACCTTAGTTAGTTGAGTTTGGTTTGAGACCTATATATAGGGTTCTTCTATTTCTATGTACTTGAGTTCTTTTTGGCTTACACAACTAGGAAGAGAAAAACTGTCTTTAGCCTCCACCTTTGTGTGTATTCCCCCATTGTGCAAGCAAGAAAGCTACAAGTGAGACTCCTTCCTTCTCTCCCACAATCTTGACATGGTATCAGAGCCTTGTTCGTGGTAAGGAGCTCAAGAAAGCAAGCCAAGTTCGTGATGTTCTGGTAAGAGGACCAGTATTGCTTTCCTTTTTCTGTTTTGGGAGCAAGTCTCTACAGGTAGCACAGCCGGAAAGTGCAAGAGTGCATTGTCTCAGATTGAGACACCCTTCGCACTGAAGCTGTGTTCTTTGCAGTGACAGAATTTTTTGCAATGTTCAGTAATGGCGTCTGATTCTCTTTCACAGATTGTCACTAAAAAGCTTGACAAGAACAACTTCCAAGCATGGAAGTTCAGAATGACGAATTTTCTTATGGGAAAAGGATATTGGGAATTCGTTGTAGGAAATGAAGAAGAACCAGTTCTTCCTGATGTTCCCAATCAACAGCAAATGCAGGCATTTAAAGCATGGCATGAGAGAGCCAGGAAAGTTATGTATTGGCTGTCTATCAACATTTCAGACTCTATGATTGTGCATATTCAAGATGCAAGTACGCCAAAGGAGGCATGGGATACTTTGTCAAAAATGTATAGCACAAATACGCAAGCCAAGAAAATGCAGCTCAAGAAAGAGTTGCACAATGTGCAAAGAGAAAGTATGAGCATCAATGACTACCGCATGAAGGTGAAGAAGATTGCAGATGCACTTGCTTCCATTGGGTCGCCAGTGGAAGATGATGATTTAGTTTCTGTGACCTTGAATGGTCTAGGAAAGAATTAAGCACAATTCTGAACATCCATTTCTGTCCGTGAAAGATTTCTTGATTTTGAGGAGTTGATTGCTCTTCTAATTTCTGAGGAGCATAGAAATGCTGGTGCATCTTCTTCAGGAGGAACTTCAAAAGAAGTTGTCTTCTACTCAAATGCTGGAAGAGGTAGAGGCAGAGGTAGAGGAGGCCGATCTGGAGGTCGTGGTAGAAATTAGAATATGCAGCAAACTCAAGAAAACCAATCCTATGGAGGAGGACGTGGTAACTCTAGAGGCAGGGGGAGCCAAAGAGGTCGTGGTGGATGGCAAAGAGGCCAAAATGCAAATGGCAATGTTGAATGCTACTACTGTGGTAAAATGGGTCATATGGCTAAATACTACTATAAAAAGTAGAATGACATCATGAATGGAAAATTGCAACAAGGGAATTATGCATCTTCTAGTAGACAGGGCGATGACAGAAATGAGCATTTGTTTATGGTGCAGCACATGACCAATTCTGTGACAAGTGCAAAAGAAAGTAACGATGTGTGGTATGTTGACTCAAGTGCATCAAACCACATGACAGGTCATGCAGAATGGATGCAAGATGCAAGAAAAATGGAAAAACCAGGATTTGTGGAGACTGGTGATGATACTGCACATCCTATTGTGCAGATTGGAAAATTTCCTTTGTCTATGTAGGATGGGAAAAAGAAATACCTATCGGATGTATTTCATGTCCCGAATATCACCAAGAACCTAGTTTCTGTTGGTCAAATGGTTGAGCAGGGCTTGCATGTCAGATTTAATTCTCATGGATGCTTTATTGAGGATATGAAAAATAAAGGTCACTTGATAGCAAAAGGAAATAAGAAGGGCAGAATGTTTACGTTGGATGCAGACATGCCTGAATTGAGTGCAGCAATGTTTGCACATGGGACTGGTGTAGTTGCAGATATTGATATCTGGCATAAACGCATTGGTCATGTTAATGTACAGCGACTTAAATCAATGCAAGCCCAAAATATTATTGCAGGATTGCCTAAATTCAAGGTTACAGAAATGCATAAGGTATGTAAAGCCTGTCAATTTGGAAAACAAGAAAGGAAACCATTTCCTAGACATGTTCAAGAGAGTAAGAAGCCATTGGAATTAATCCACTTTGATATGTGGACTACTAAAGCTGCATCTCTTGGAGGCTGTCATTATTTTGTCACTTTTATTGATGACTATAGTAGAAAAGTTTAGGTGTATTTTATGAAAAAGAAAAGTGAAGTTTTTGGGCATTTCAAAACTCTTAAAGCTATGGTTGAAAAAGAAACAGGCCTGCAAATAAAATGCCTAAGGTCAGATGGAGGGTGAGAGTACCTCTCAAATGAGTTTGCAAGGTTCTTGCAGGAGCATGGCATAAAGCAGCAATATTCATGTAGTCATACCCCACAACAAAATGGAATTGCAGAAAGAAAAAACAAGCATATTGGAGAGGTATCTCGTGCCATGCTCAATGAAAAAGACTTGCCAGATTTTTACTGGGCTGAGGCAGTTGCTACAGCAGTCTACATAATGAACAGGACTCCCACTGCAGCAATACATGGCATGACTCCAGAGGAGAGGTATACTGGTAGGAAACCAGATATTTCTCATTTGAAATTTTTTTGTTGCATTGCCTATGTTCATGTGCCAGATGAGTTGAGATCCAAGTTGGATCCAAAAGCTGAGAAGTGCATCTTTATTGGTTACTCTCTGCAACAAAAAGGGTATAGATGCTATAACCCTTCTACTCATAAGTTTACAGTGAGCAGAGATGTTGTTTTTGATGAGATGAGTAGCTGGTATAAACCAGTAAATGTGATTGATAATGTAGATGCACAAAATGGTAATGCTGCACAGAATTCACAGCAGCAGTCACAAGATATTCGTGGACCTGGAGCGTCCTCTAGCAGTGGTTCACATTCTTCGCCATGGACAGGCAGATTGAGATCAGGAGAATCTTCTCAAAGCAATGCAGATAGTGGTATGAAGGTATCACGAAAAGGAAAAGAGAAGGTAGATCAGCCCATGTTTGATGTGAATGCAGGTCACTCTTATGTGGATGGTGAATCTAGTGGCTCAGAACAGAGCATTGATGATGAGTTGGGTATTCCTTCTATTGTTACACCTAGAGTAAGGAAGACCATGAATGTTTTGAGAGCACCTGGGAGTGAACCTACTTTGCGCAGGTCTACCAGAGCTAGGTATCCTGTGGATAGGCTGAAATATGATGGATTTACATCCATTCACTATGCATATATGGTCAAAGTGATACAGGAACCAGAACCCACTTCTTTTGAGCAAGCCATGGGAAAAGAAAAATGGGAGAAAGGCATGGATGAAGAAATGGATGCCTTGGAAGCAAATGCTACATGGGAATTGGTACCTTTGCCTAAAGATAAGAATGCAATTGGTTGTAAGTGGGTTTATAAGGTGAAACACAATGCAGATGGTTCTGTGAATAGATACAAGGCAAGATTAGTAGTCAAGGGGTATGCACAAACATATGGCATTGATTATGAAGAAACATTTAGTCCGGTTGCAAGGATGGCAACCGTAAGAGCAGTCATTGCTATGGCTGCATCAAAGGGATGGTCTTTACATCAGATGGATGTAAAGAATGCCTTCTTGCATGGTGATTTGCAAGAAGAGGTCTATATGGAGCAGCCACCAGGTTATGTGCATGCTGTTCATCCTGAGTTTGTTTGCAGGTTGAAGAAAGCCTTGTATGGCTTGAAGCAAGCACCTAGAGCATGGTCTGACAAGATAGGACAGTATCTTGTCACTATTGGCTTTCAGATTTCCAAGGCTGATTTCTCACTTTATGTGAGAAAAACAGAGAAAGGTATTATGCTACTTGTCATTTATATTGATGATTTGATTATGACAGGTGACAGTGATGAAGATATCCTTCATGTGAAAATGCTATTGAAGTAAAAGTTTGAGATGAAGGATTTGGGAGAGCTGCGTTATTTCTTGGGCATTGAGGTGATTAGATCACCAAGTGGGATACGGCTCTTGCAGAGGTAGTATGGATTGGACATGCTATCCAAATATGGGATGACAGACTGTAAGCCTATTTCAGTTCCTTTGGAGCAGAATGTGAAGCTGAGCGCAGATGCAGGTGAGCTTCTGGAAGACCCTACTATGTACATACGCATAGTAGGAAGTTTGATTTATATGACTATTACCAGGCCAGATTTGAGCTATGCTGTTGGATTGGTAAGTCAGTTTATGCAGGCTCCAAGGAAACCACATTTGGATGCGGCTAGACGCATACTCAGGTATGTGAAGTCCACATTGCAGTATGGACTACTTTATGAGACTGGGGTTCAGATACAGTTGTATGGATACACTGATGCTGATTGGGCTGGTAGTATTTTTGATAGACGATCTACCAGTGGATATGTGTTCTCTTTTGGGAGTGTTGCAGTCACTTGGAGCAGCAAGAAATAGCCTACAGTTGCCTTGTCGAGCATAGAGGCTGAGTACAGGGGCGCAGCAATGGCTGCATGTGAGGTAGCTTGGTTGCATAAGCTACTTTATGATATGCATCAGCCTACAGATGGGCCAGTTGTCATTTATTGTGACAACATAAGTAGTATACACTTGGCAAATAACCCAGTCTATCATGCTAGAACAAAGCACATTGAGGTGCATTATCACTATGTGCGGGAGAGGGTTTTACTAGGTCTTATTGATCTAGTTTATGCCAGCACAGAGGATCAAGTAGCTGACATATTTACAAAGGCATTGGGCGCAGAGAAGCTGCGCAAGTTTAGAGACCTGCTTGATGTGCAGGAATTGGGATTGAGCTCGAAGGGGAGCATTGAGATATCGAGCTCCACTCATGATATGCCAGGGTGACCGTTGTGCATTTATGTCACCGACTTGTCAGTTGCAGATGCGGTTGGTACACCGCCCATGAATGATAGCTAGATGGCAAGCAACCCCCTCCAAATGTACATTTGCTGCAAACATAACCTTATTGGGCCAAGGTCACATCATCTGACTACTTTTGAGACCCTTTTGTTGCCTAGTGATAGCTTTCCTAATCAAACAACATCATCTGGCTGCCCAAACATATATTTCTCTACTTCTTGAAACCCATTTGTACCTAATGATAGTCCTTGATTGTAGGTGACATGATTTGGGTGCAAGGGATAGCTTTTCTTATCTCAACACCAATTTTTTGGCTTTATTGACTCAGAGGATGAGGCCTCTCACCATTCCTTTGGGAGACTATGAGATTATAAGAGCATAGAGTCCCCTGTTTGGACTCCTCATTCGGAGTGCCCCTCTGCTCCTCCATCCCTTCATGTTTCCCATAAGGCTTAGTCTATCTACCCGAAGATGCCTTATATGGAACCCGCTGTACAAGTGTACATGCTTCCTTCTTTGCCCAAAGAAGACAAGTTGGATGGTTCCAACTATTCTCTATAGCCTTGTAAGGTGGAGTGCATTCATGGCACCTTTGACCTTTGGGAGTTTATCTCTCCTTGTTCCTCGGCTTTTGGAAGACCCCACACATGGGTCATCTATGGATTGTGTAGCCCTTTGGGATTAGCTCAACTCTTGAGCCTAACCCTTTCTCTTTATGAGTTTACAAGATTCTGTCTTGGTTCATGTCCATAGATTGAAGAATATGGTAGAGGTGTGGAAGAAGCTTGCATCTCTTTACCATCAGAAGACATTTGCCCACACGATCTCCTTGGAGAAGAAGCTTTGGATTCTTCATGTTGATAACTTTCCTTTTATGAAGGATCGCATCAACAAATTGGAGAATGTGGGATGGGCTTGTGTCCCTCTAGAGGATGATATCTTCGAAGGATATGGCCATGACTCTTTTGACTTAGCTACCAATGCAAAACTAGTATGAAGGGAGCTCAAGATATCATGAAGGCCTATGTTGATAATAAGCACCACAATGTGGTATTTCAAGAGGGGGATTATGTTCTTCACATGCCCAAGTCCTCTTATGCTACATTGGAATATGGACCCAACAACAAGCTGGCTCACAGCTTCTATGAGTTGCACTTGATCCTTAAAAAAACTAGTGAGGTAGCTTACTACCTCGAATTTCTTTCTAATACATGGATCCATGATGTATTTCATGTATCTTAGCTTAAACTACATGTGGAGGATGTGATTGAAGTGATGGAGGAGCTCCCTTCCTTGGATGAGGAATGTTTTATCATGTACATACCTAAGAAGATTGTATGCCGCTAGAGGGAGAAGTACTACACATCAAAGTGCTTCATGAGTACCTTATCAAGTAAAAAGGCCTTTGGGATGATGTCCTCTTGGGTCCCCTCTTCCTTCCATGATGAGCATCCCACTTGATGATTAGAGATCATGATGGGTTGGGGTGCTAATTTCATGGAAGCATATGAACCACCATAGTAATTGTCGCCCCATGCCTTATATGTTGAAGTGTGTATAAGGGCTCAATTAGAGAGTATTAGGATCTTTTATTCATAAACCTTCCTGATATGTAGAAAGCCTTCTCTCCCACCTAATCCTTGATTGAGTTGAAGGTCCACCACTTGGGGTGAGTTTCAAGTTTGGCTAATTGCATGGCATGTTGGTCCCTTTTGGTTCATAACAAGACTAGCCTTGAATTACCTCCTAAGGTTTGAACCTAAGACCTCCACAAACTCACAAATATGTTCTACCAATTAGTCTAATCATTGCTAGTATACATGAATAATATTGATGCATTGAGTCCATTTAATAGTCATGCTATGGATCATATTGATGCAGTACCTAAATAATTAAGACTCAAGAGGGTTAAGTTCTAAACATTGTTTTTAAAAATAATGCAATGCCATTTTTGGTAGTTTATGAGAATCGGTTATGACATCCTATGGGTAGATCTTGAAAGCTACCAATTCACATCCATGCCAACTCCATGGGAATCAAACATGGCTTCTCATGCAACCCATATACATGTCTTGAAAACTACTTTAAAGACTATTGGTGGGTAAGTTATAAACATTTTGAGGCTCAAGAGGGTCAAACTATAGGCCATACTCATGAACTCCATGAGAAATGAGTAAGCAACACAAGAAGTTTCTAACATTTTACCATCTAAGAAAGGGGACTATTTTCCCTTGTTTTCCCCTAGTGTTCAACATTGTTAACTTATGCAAAGGAGGCACTACATACCTAGCTAAGTACGATTGGGGGCATGCCCCGAGTTGCATTTAGTTAGGTATGCAGTCTCTCCTTTGTAGAAGTCCACAATGGTGTCGTGAGACTCCCACCTCATATGACTCATTATCACTTAAAGAAAATTCAGAATAGGATTATAGAATCATACTTAGGCTGGGTTGAGATGGAGGCAGTGGCAATGTAAATGTGACCAGCCTTCCACCTCCTTAGTGTGAATGATGAAGTTGGAGGTAGAGCATGTTGCAAGAAGGGAACAGAGCTTTTGTTGAATAGGGGTCTTTCGAGGGGGGGTAGAGAGACGGTGGGTCTGGCAAAAAGAGAAAGGAGGTCCCGACCACTTGGTGCATGCCACATCAAAAGAATGCCCATGTCATATATCCCTTTGGCCACTCGTTTGATTTCTCCCTTAGGATAGAATCTAGAAATTCCTAGAAATTCACAATGTGAGAATAATAGTGGGAATTTGTCTAAAAGAACATTTGAGAGCTATAAACCTTCTCTCAGATGCCATTCTAAGAGAATAAAAGAAACTTTGAGAGTGTCAAGGTACTATGAACATTCACTCACATGCCATTCTGAGAGAATGAAAACCCAATTGAGATGCTCAGCGGCAGACATGATGCTGTCCCCTCCTTGGTCCTCTTCTTCTGGAGGCGACAGAGCCCCTGTTCCCTTCTTCGGCACTCTCTGCACACCCACAGCAACAAAGAATTCCAAGAAGAAGAAGAAGAAGAAGACAAAGATGAGGAAGAAAAGATTGTGACACGAGCAGGTTCACAAACCTCAGAGTGCTTATGGAAGGAGTATTTCAGAGACCCCTCTCAATGGTGGGACATCCGCTACACAAAGGTAAGGATGTGATGAGAAACAGAGCAGTCCCCATATTCACATTTTGCAACGTATCGCCTCCATGATTGGTTCGCTTGCAGACAAGTCCACGCGCCCCCGATTTCAAGCATAAGATCACCCAGGCACCTCTGTGGATCGACCGCCCTGACACCCCTGCCTGGGTTCGGAACACAGCATTGAAAAAAGGACTGTTCTCATTGGGAGCATCAGCAACAGAGGAAGGCATGAGCATCCACGACTGGAGACGGCAAAAGCATAGTACTCCGCAGGATTTTGTTCTCCTGCTGAAAACCTGTGCTGAGAAAAGGGATGTGCAAACAGGCAGTAAGATACATTCTGAGATTATCAGCACGAATTCATCGCTGGAAAGTGACTTGCTAGTTGGCACCACATTGGTCAATATGTATGCCAAATGTGGCTACCTTTCCAAAGCACAAGAAGTGTTTGACAAACTTCATGCTCGTGACGTGGTCTCTTGGGGCACACTGCTTGCAGGATATGCTCATCATGGTCGTGCTAAGGAGGCACTGAATTGTTTTGGACGTATGCAACGTGAGGGAGTCCCTCCGGATGCTATTACCTTTGTGTGCATCTTGAAAGCTTGTGCTAGTTTAGGAGCCCTAGAGAAAGGTCAAGAAATACATGCAGAGATTGCTAGGAAAGGCTCAATGCAGAATGATGTGTTTGTTGGCTCAGCACTAGTTAGTATGTATGCCAAGTGTGACTCACTTGAGAAAGCGCAGGAAGTGTTTGACAAGCTTTCAGTTAAAAACACAATTACTTGGAATGCTCTAATTGCAGGATATGCACAGCATGGACGTGCTAAGGAGGCACTGAATTGTTACTGGCGCATGAAACTTGAGGGGGTCTCTCCAAATGCAGTTACCTTTATCTGCAGCTTGAAAGCTTGTGGAAGCATAGGAGCCATTAAAAAGGGCCAAGAGATACATGCTGAGGTTTCTAGGAAAGGGCTTCTCGGCAGATTTGTCAATGTTGGAAACGCATTGGTTGATATGTATGCCAAATGTGGTTCCCTTGCAAAAGCACAAGACGTTTTTGACAAACTTTCAATTCGTGACCAGGTCTCCTGGAACACATTAATGGCAGCCTATACGCAATACCAGCAAGGTGAGGCAGCAGTGAATTGTTTCAGGCAGATGCAACTTGAGGGCGTCCCACCAACTGAAGTCACCTTTGTTTGTGCCTTGAAGGCTTGTGGTAGCATAGGAGATGCAAATAAGGGCCAAGAGATACATGTTGAGATTAGCAGGAATGGAATCTTGGAAAGAGAACTGAATGTTGGTAACGCACTGGTCGATATGTATTTGAGATGCGGTCTGCCTACGCGTGCACAGGAAGTGTTTGACAAGCTACCGGTTCGAAATGTAATTTCTTGGACTATAATGATTGCAGGATACTCCCAGGTTGGAAAGGTTGAAATTGTTTTCCAGATGTTTGAGAAAATGATTGAAGAAGGTATAAAGCCAGACCTAGTTACATTCGTGAGTGTGCTTAATGCATGCAGTCATGCAGGTTTAGTGGAGAAGGGTCTGATGTACTTTGAGAGCATGACCAAAAACTACAACATCTTGCCTGCTTATGAGCATCAAAATTGCATTATTGATCTTCTTGGCCGTGCAGGGCAACTAGAGAAAGCAGTGGCAGTGATCAAGAAAATGCCATTGCATTCTAATATTGTGGTCTGGCTTACATTGTTGGGGGCCTGCCAAAAGTGGGGCAATCTGGAACTTGGAAGACAGGCTTTTCAACAAGCAGTGCAGTTGGATGAGAAAGAACCCACAGCTTATGTTACCATGTCTAATATCTATTTAGATGCTGGCATGCTGGAGGATGCAAGCAATATTGAGGCCATGAGAGTGGAAAATGAAGCATGGATTGTGGAAGAAACAGGAACAAAGCTGGTAGACAGGTGTGAAAGTAAATGCACAGCTAATTTCTACCAGCAAGAAATTCTTTGTCAAAATGTTGGCTGATATTTCTGATAATGCCAATGATGGATTGGTTACAGGAAGCCAGAACGGGTAGTAACCAGCAGGTGCTCAAGAGCAGATTATTAAGGCCATGTGCACACAAGCATTGGGATGGACACTAGTTGTGTACAATTGCAAAAAGAAAATGTGCATTGAGAAGATCCTTTTGACAACAGGGTTGATCGCTATTTCCAATCTTGGCTAGCAAAACACTATGATTTGACAAGCATTAATATCAGATCGAACTTCTGTGCCATTCTTTTGGGGTGTCTACAGCCTGTGCACTTAAGTATATTCAGTGTCTGTCAACAGGGGTCTCATAGAGTGACTGTAAACAAAGAGAGTCAAATCCCTTCTCAGCAGATAAGATTAGCCAATGGGTCCAGCCATCACTGCAGCTGGCTATTACATGTGCCGTGTGTGAAAGAGAAGCGACTTTCAAGATTGGTCTGAGCTAAGAAAGTCAAACAGCCAGTTAAATGGATTGCATAATGGGGAAAGACATCAATCGGAGTGAATGGCTCAGCTGTAGATGTCAATGGAAAACCATAGAGCACTCTCGATTCAGGGGGCTGCAACAAGGGCAACTGCAGATGTGGAGCAGCAGAAGCAAAACCTTTATGCTTTTCACTTCATGCTTACCTTGTTGATTAGCAATCAATACAAGAGAAGCGAGAAGCTAACCCACATGCAGTTCATTGCAAGCGTGAAGAGTCATGTTGCATGGATAGTGGAATGAGACTTGAATCTGCTTAATGCAGGAAGCCCCCTCAAGCTTGACCATGTGCACTCATAAATTGGACCCAAAGCTTGGTCTAATGGGGTTTGTTCTTCAAGCTAACCCTTCATTCTGGATGACATTTAGATAAATTGTATGACTAATCTACCACCACACAGCAAATGTTATAATTATACAGAAAATGCCATGTTTTTGGAACTTGTTTTGAATTAATTTATTACAGAAAGAGCAAGAACAAAGGGATGCTTCCTCTCAAAAGAGAGGGTTGAAATACTGCAAAGGTCAAGAAATAAGCAAGCCTACACTGTAGTGATTTGACCAAGGGCAAAATGTTGTAAAGGAGAATTAAAAATATGTTGAAATATCTGTCCACGTGCGCTCAACTAGTGTGTTGAAGTTGTTTGTCACGACTGTGAAGTTGCATTATTTGCATTAAAAAATTGCTCATGACCTGGGGAAGTTAGTGTTTTTTAAGGCACAGTTATGTTGGTTACCTATGTCATAACGATTTAATTGGGCAGAATTGGAGGGCAGCTTGACTTGACAGAATTTATACTTGTGTGGATGGAGAATGGATATCTCCTGGTCTTAAATACATAGTCCTTGGCGAGTACCAGAATTTAAATCATGTTGCCATTATGATTACCAAGGTTAGTTTGTGTTAAAGAAACTTATAAAGGCTCCCCACCCTTTGAGTTTAACACTCTTAACATGTCTGTACTAAAACCTGAGTGGAAGAAAGCTGTTGCAGTGCAGTTTAACCCCTTTACTAGGTGGCAGGCTAGAATTGACGCCGTGAGTGGGCACTATAAGTGGCATGGGCGCTGGAAAGCAGCAATGGGGAGATGGATACTTGCTCCTATGCAGCAGTTCAAAAACTGTATTCTTGATTGTTTGCTTTTAAACCCTGGGGATGGTTATCTTTTTTGCCTCTTGCAAAGTGTTGAATGTTACATTCAACAAAATGCTGGAGTTTCAGCTGCAAAGGTTGAATACGAGCCTGAGATATAATCATTGGAATATATGCACATCAAACTTTCTTTGAAGCCCTCTGGGTGAAGAAGAGGCATGATACTATTGTCTATTTGGAAGATGAAAAAGGGTAGTTGCTCAAAGAAGAGGAGGAAATCACTAACAGATTTCTCAAACATCTTTTTGCTATTGTGGGATCTTCATCAGAGTTGGTAGAGGGCTTTGAATAAAGGTTCATACATTCTTTGGTGCTTTCTGACATATGGTGGAGAAGGAAGTCTCATGATCTATCACCAATAGATTTCTTGGATATCTTTTTGCTATTGTGGCTCTTCACTGAAGTTGGTAGAGGGGTATAAACAAAACCTTCATACATTCTTTGGTCTTGTCCAAGCTATGGTGAAGAAGGAAGTCTCACACTTTATAGAAAGACCTTTCTCATGTGACAAACTACTCTTTATTCTCAAGGAGATGAAGAAAGGGAAAGCCTTGGGAACTGATTGGTATACCCTTAAAGATAACACTTGCATTATGGGATGTCTTGTGTGCCTTAATGCTTGTAGGATGGTGGGCACTATGCTTAAAGATGAAAATAGAGGGCGTATAAAGCTAATCCCTAAAGGGAAAGTTAGAAGAGTGCCTAAACACTGTAGGCTTTTGACTATGATGAATGTTACATATAAGGTTTACTCCAAAGTGTTGGCACAAAGAAATAAATTTATCTTGCCTAAACTTTTGCACCCACCTTAGTATGGATTTGTGCACTCGAAGAAAATACATGATGCTATCTTGAATCTTATTTTGGGGATTGATGAGCGTTGGACCAAGAGGATAAGTACATGCTCATATACATGGATCTTAATGGAACATGGATTTATTTATTTGTGGATTTTCATTGTTTACTTGTTGCATAATTGTGACTTGTTACATAGCATGTAAGTGTTGCATGTGACACTAGTTGATTGTGCTTAGTAGACAAATGGCAAAGAACTAATTTGTTTTGTGTTGTGGTGAGCAGATTATTATGTGAAATTAGGTGCATCAATATTTTTAAAGAATTATTGAGTATAAGCAATATTTAGGTGAATCTATAATGTATATCAATATATATTTACATGATATTTGTATTATTTCTTTATAGAATGATTTACTATTTTCTTTATGTGATCATTTTAAAAAACCTTTTAAAGCTTTCTTAATAAGAACAAGATTATGTGGAAAGCAAGAGAACATGGTAAAACTTAGTTTTTGTTTCTTTGATATTCGAAGTTGAGATTTAGAGCTTTCAAAGTCATGTGGGAGGTTTTGCACGTTTCGAACATGATAGTGATGTTATAATGTTATGATTCGACACACATAATTGTTTGCAACAGCTACATCAAGCTATAAGAAACCTCTTGACATACAACTTTGTGCTTTGATTGATATTTGAATTTTCTTTACTATTCAATATGCAATAATGAAGGATGACAAGCAATAGCTTTTATCATGTGGAAGGTTGGGCCCTATTGTGCATTTCTCTTTTTTTTTGTGAATTTGTTAACATATTCAAAATTTTAAATATTTAATAAAGTTGACTATGTTTGAGATTTAGGATACTAGATTCATCATGTAGTCCACTTTTTGTAATAGTGGTATCAAAGCTTGGCTGTGCTCCAAACTTTCAATCACTTGGTATTTTGTACGAAGGGGACCACTATAGAACAATCAAGATCTACAAGGTAGACTGTTACAAATAGAAGCTACGATCATGTTTTTCATACTTGAAAACCCTCAATTGGATTATTTAACTACATCGATTGATTCATATTTGTCATCTCTGAGTTTTGGGAAGAGGGCATCATGTTTGTATAAGGTGTCATAGATAAGCTTTCAGCTTTACTTAATAAAGATTTAAATTTAAAAAATTTTAACTTTAATCCGCTTGATGTACTTTTTGAGTTTTGAAAACTTCAATTTAAAATCCTTCCATGGAGCTATTTTCCAAATACTGTAACTTTCTATCTATTCAAAATTTGAGGATGATGTAAATTCAAAAGTTTTAGAGATTAAAAATCGTTTCTATTGGAGGCAAGTTTTATAGATTTTGAATATTTTGTGAGATATTTCAATCCTAATGTGACCTAGAACCTATATTTTACAACAATAAGCATACATTCATATTTTGGCAAACTTTGGGCTCTACTTTGATATTCTTATAATTTAAATTAGTAACTTAGTATTAGAAAATGATTTATGGGGCTTTTTATTATTACAATTATCTAGTTATCATCTTGAGCCGATTTTATACACTTATAAAGCTATTTATCACCAAAGCAGACCTGCCAAATGACCTAGACTAGACTAAGAATTTCAAGCTTAAACTAATATAGACACATGACTTTCTACCAATGTAACTTTTATTTGAAATTTGAATATACTCTAAAAATAAAAGTTGTGGCTTGTACTTATTTCTATAACTTGTATAAGATGTGGTATGCACTAAATATATAGTTTTTAAGTTAATCTTAGCCTCTTATACTAATTTTGTACTTTTATTCAAAAAATGCCCTCTCATTATTTTCAAGTATTGATTTGGTCAAACATTTTTTTTTCTAAGAGCATATTTAGTTAATACATTGAAAAATGTTGAAGTTTTATTTGATACATATTATTCTAGTTATTAAGCATTTTAATATATTTCAATCCAAAGATGCTCATAACTCAAATCTTACTTCAATAACAAAAATAATAAGTTTATATATTTACATTAAGAAACTACTATTTATTTAATATATCTATATTTCATTTGTTTAAGATATTTTTTTTAGTATCTTTAGATTTTATCATTATTGAAAAGTAAGCTCCTTGTATTGAAAAAAAAAGGTACACATTGAAAATCATCCAAAGATATGTTAACTTGAAGTTATACTCATATTGGGATTATCTCATCATTTTCTTATTTATTTAAAATTAGTCTATAGAAACATTGAGGAAGACATTTAAATCCTCGTACTCGAAAGTATCCTTAACGATGACCAAATCACTATCAAAATAGGCACTCAATGCCATAGCTATTGTTAAATACAAAATCCATTATATTGAAGAATCCTAGTAAATTCTAAACTCCAGCTTATGATTATCTAATAATTTCCTATCACATACAATCAGATTAATGTCCAATAAGCTCAAATTCATTGCATGAGGTAGTATTCCATGAAAATCTATGGTTGCCTTCTTTTTATAGGGCTATGTATAAATTCTATGCATTGAGGCAATACATAGATGCTTTGGATTTTCTCACTGTTGGTAGAGTAGATTCGGTGCATGAAGTAACAATAAATGTGATTGGCTACTTGTACAATTTTATTATCGATTGAGGATAGTTGCTTTTTAACCCCAAGTAATATTATAAAAATTGTTATAAAAATAATATGATTTTATATTTATTTATTTGTGGATTTTCCTTATCTATTTGCTACATCATCATGACTTATTATACATAAGCGCTATATGTGACATATGTCACATTATTTTTTTGTAGATAAACGATAGAGAACTCATGTATTTTGTGTTATGATGAGTAGATTATTAGGTAAAATTACGTGAATTAATATTTTTAAATAATTGTTGAGCATAAATAATATTTAGGTGAATCTATATAGTAAGTGTAATATATAATAGTATATATTTATATGATTTTATAAACTATATACATATTATATTGTGTATTATTAAAATTATTATTTTATTTATAAAATATAAGTTTAAGCTTATTTAGTGGAAATTTTAACTAAATCATTGATATTTAGTATTATTGATATATTTGATTTAATCTCTTTGATATAAATAATATTAAACTATAAAATTTAAGATATGCTTTTATTAAAATAAGCTTTCTTTATAGACATTTGTGCTAATTTTCAATGTGATCAATTTTAAAAAAGCTTTCTTAGCTTTCTTGATAAAATCAACATGATCACCTGCAAAATAAGAGAATGGAGCAAAAATTTAGTTGTGTTGTTTCTCCCTAATCTCTAGTTGGAATTTAGAGTTTTTGGGGTTATTCTAGAGATATTTGTATGTTCGAGACGTGATGGTGATATCCAAACATCATGATTTGACACACAAAATTCTTTACAACAACTAAGTAAGCTATAGCAAGTCTCTTGACATACAAAACGATGTTTGTATTTTCTTTGCAATCACATATATGACTGGGATGTATAATTGTAAATTGATATTAAGATTATATTTGAAGCCTCACAAACTTGTATAATTTCAATGCTTGGGTTATAGGGTTGTGGATTGATGTTAAGATTGTAATTAAAGTCTCACAAATAGGCCCAAAGCTAGTTGATGTGTGGCATATAATATTAAAATCCCTACATTGTATTGGCGATCCCAATCAAAAATTAATATTCCTCTAAATCAAGTAATTTCCAACATGCGGCCTTTTGGAATAGCTACACTCCTATAAAAGAAGATTTGGCCAAAGCTAAAAGGCTCTTTGAAAAAGGAATCAAGCATTGAAAGTTAACTAGGACTTTGCAAAAGATTGTATGTATCAAGGTTATAGTTGCCTTTGCTAAAGGAAAGCCTACAATGATGAGATACAACCAAATGAGAAAACTACATAATTTATAAGTATAATCATTATTAGTCTCATATTCAAAATAGTTTTATGAGCAAAACTAACCTTAACTTCTCTAGCCTTACACTAACCCTAGTTGTAGCTCTATGCTACCCATAGTAGAACCCCAACTAACCCCAAGTACCTAAGCAAATGAAATACATTAGAACTAATTATATAACTAAAATTTAAGCTAAAACCAATAAAACACAATATTAGTGAGTTTAGGAATCTCCCAATTCCCATTTTTTGAATACTAAAAAGGTGGCACTCGGATAACATGCCCATAAGTTTCTCAAAACCATATGATATGACCTATCATTGGAAAGCGCTTGAAAAATGGAATCCATTGAGATATAGAGCGCTCGATTTGGAGTTATAGTGTTCAAGTTATGACAAATCCAAAGATTTGACCAGATGTCTCAAACTTATGGAAAATTTCCATATTCCCCAATATGGTGTTATAACCAATAAATAAGCTAACTAATTGAATTAATTAAATAAATTAATCAAACAAGTTAATTATTCAAATTACTTAAATGAACTAATTTTACTAATAAATAGGCTACCATGGTGGCAAAATAATAAAGTAACTAATTAATAAGCCAACTAATCAAACTAAATAAATATAATAAATTAAATAAACAAGAACTACTAATTAAATAAATAATTCATAAGTTAAAACTAATAGTTAATTAACTAATTAACTAATTAATAATCTAGCTAATTGAAATAATTTAATTAATTAATAATAAACTAACTAATAAAGAAAAATAACAATATATAATGCATAAACAATTAATAAGCTAAGTAATTGACTTGCTAAAATTAATATCAAACTAATTAATCAACGAGCTAATTAATGGAACTAAAGCAAATGAATAGGAGCTATGTTTTGATCCCCCCAATCATCTCTTTCGGCCCCACCAACCATCCGCACATCGCTAATAGGACTCGTGTTTTGGCCCTCACAATCATATATTTCAGCCCCACTAGCTCTCCACATGCCTTTGTTTATGACCCTCGTAGCTCCTATTATGCAAATGGTCCTCTCATCTCCCTCCACCCCACTCGTCCCCACTCTCCCCTTCCCCACCTTGTGCTTCCTACCCCCCATGGCCAACCCTTTGTCTTAGCCTCCAGAACTACCTATCTTGCATTACATACACCTCCACTAGGTAAGATGCAATTGAGTTTGTGTTCACTTACCTTTGGATGTATTATATGTTACTGGACATATAATGGATATCCACATGTTAAGGATGTGTAAATACATTACACATTAATAGGTATATCATGTATCACAATGAGACACATTGTGCGAGCAAGCATGCGAAGCACAAAGTGAAAGTAAAATACACGAGCAAGCATGCACAAGTAGTGGAAGCAAAGCTTGAGTCAAGTAGTAGAAGTGAAGCTCAAGTATGTAGACAAAGTGTAAATTCAAAGTGAAATGTGACGAATCACGAAGAAGAACAAAGTTATCCCAAACATGTTGTGCCATTGCTTTTATTTTTTATCTCTTATTGTTATCTTATCTCGTTTAAATTATTGCTTTTCAAAACAAGTAAAATTAGAGAGAAAAAAGTTATACATAAGATAAAATAGAAAAATGTTTTTTAAAAAAGTGGTCATTATTTGCATGTGTAAAAAGACGAGAAGGTTTAATAGGACTCAAATGCACAAAGGGGCTATTACATTAGGAAAAAAATAAACTCACAAATGGGCCCTTAAAAATAATATAGTTTAAGATGTGGGCCTTTTAGATTGTCCAATAGGAAGGCTAGATGTTGACATCCATGGAGGGTGAATCTTCTCTCTCTCCAAATCTTGGGTTTTTATTAAAAAAAGGGGTAGTGGGGGATTTAAAAAAAGGGAGAATGAATAGAACACAAAATTCGAGTTTCTCTAATCTTGTATTTCCCTCCCTTTTTTGGAGAAGTTTCAATTTCGATTTTTTTCCCTCTCATGAAATCAGTTTGACCCAAAATTTGAGCAACAGACCACTTCCCCTCTTTTCTCTAAACTCGTGAATTTTCATCTCCATTGAAGCTCCATAGTGAGAGTAATTTGGGTTTTGAGCGTTTTGCTTACCTCTACACTTTCTTCTCCATGCAGCTCTAGATTTTGGGCAAAACACAGATGCCCATCTCTCTTTGCATTTTCTCTTGTTCGCTATTTTTTCAAGGGGGTTTGATGTCATTTCTTATTGTTATTATTGTTTTATTGCAGAGGTTGTTTTGGGTGGTAGGAGAGGTAGAGGTGCTCATCTCTCTCTCTCTCTCTCTCTCTCTCTCTCTCTCTCTCTCTCTCTCTCTCTCTCTCTCCTTTCTTTTCTCCCTCTCTCTATGTGTTGTTTCTCTTTTATGTTGTGTTTTCAATAGAATTTGATGTTGGTTCTAATTGTTATTTTCTTGCAGAGTTTATTTGGAGCAAGAGACAAAGGTGTTAATCTCTCTCTCTATTTGTTTTTTTTTTGCTGCTATTTTTTCAATACAACATGGTGTTAGCTCTAATCCTTGTTGTTGTTTTATTGTAGAGATAATTTTGGGTGACATTGCATAAGTGCTCATCTCTCTCTCCCTCTCTCTTTCTCTCTCTATGTTTCTTCTTTTCTACTATTTTTTCAGTATAGCTTTATGTAAATAATAACTCTTGCTATTGTCTTTTGCAAAGATAAATTTGGGCAAGATTGGATAGGTGCTCATTTCTTTCTCTCTCCTGCGTACTCACACACTCTCTCTTTCTTCCTCTCTGCATTATCCATTTTCTACTATCTTTACAATAGGGTTTGATGCTAGTTCTAACTTAAGGATCAATTGATGTTGCATCACTTAACACAAGGTAGAGCAGAGATTCTGTAGCTCAATTTACGGGTAAATCTGTCATATTTTGTGGTGCCAAAATTTATTCATTTAATTAGTGACTTTTATGTTTGATGGGATTGATGTTTTCTTTTGTCTATCATTTGCAATGGGTTTTGATTAGCAATGATTCAATCTTATCTTTAGCAGATTAGCTTATAGGTAAATTTGCCCTATTTTGCATTGCTTCTATTCATGCAGTTATCTAGATATTTTTTGTTAAAAGGGATTCATGCAAGTATATTTGTTAAAAGGGATTCATGCATGTATTTTTTTGTACATGTAGGTATTGTGCAATGTTTAGGTAAAGCACATAATTCTCGATCAACTATTTTGATGTGATGAGTGATTCCTTTGTGCTGGAAGATATGGATCTGCTAGAAGTTGATGGTTCAAAAATCCTATGCTTTATTGGTCCCGTGTGTCCATTCAGACCTCCATGCCAATTGGCAACGATCCATGAAACTCTTGTATCATATATCATCCATATAATGCACAATGTGTCGAGTCATAGAATATATCCGGTGTCAATCCAATGTGCCTATTAAGATTTGCATGCCATGTGGCTACTATCCTTGTAACAACTACTCTATAATACCCACGTTTCATACAATGTATTGGGTTCAAATAAGATTCCTATTCATTATAATACATTTTTTTTGAAAAAATTCTCTAAGTATTATTGTGCTATTCTTTTCATGATATTTCATGTAAATGATACGATTAAAGTGATGCCTTGAAATTGAATCTATACTTTGCATCGATATACATATCCACATGCATTTCAATATCAATGTTTGTGTCTGTTTACAAAAGTGTAAACATCTCTTAATGCCATGTTGATTTGTATGACATATTGGTGATTACTGGATAGACTTAAAATGCTTATTATTTAGGGGCTAATGCATACTTCTCTACATCTAATGCATAGGTTATAATGCCTGAGAGAAGAACAAGAATTCTCTTTGTAGAAGTACGTAATAGAAAAGATGAAGAAGGAAATTGGATCACTGATACGTATCATTGCTCGTCTTGGGTACATATGCATCCAAGTATGAAGGGAGCTTTTAGGGTGAAAGCATGTGCAATTGTAGATGTATCAAAGCACTAGAAGGGCAAAATTTTAGCTCTCAGACAAAGGAACGTTGATTCTCACCTTGTAACAGAGGTGTTTGTACAACATGTATTCATGCAAAAACAAATACATATTGTGCCCACTATGCCCTTTCAATGAAACATTGCAAACAATAAGTGTTTGCAACTCATTGAGAATGAGAAATTTCATGATATCTATGCAACTACTTGTGTAATGAAGGAGATCTAGCTAGCCTAACTAAGGGAGAGAGAAGAGAGAGAAAGACTGCAGGAGAAGAAGAAGAGGAGAGAGAAAGACAGGAAGAAGAGATAGAGAGAGAGAAAGAGAGTGGAAGAAGGAGAAGCCATGAGAGCTAAAGAGAGGTGGAAGAGAGATTTCTTGATAATTCCGTGATGCTTGATGAAACCCCTTTTACACCTTTTATACCGTCAGTGTGGCTGGTATTTTCCCATATGCCCGGTTCATTACAAACCATCCCATCTCATGAAGTTTTTGTCCTAAAAAACAAGGGAGGAACAGGGAGGGGAGGCTATAGAGTACTACTTTGCATGTGATAGAAGGGCAATAAGCAAGGGTGTCCATGTCATGAAAACAAGGCCCTGGATGGAGTGGACAGTGTGCAGTCCAAGATGGGTCTGCTGTAGGAAGTCATCCATTACTTTGGGTAGAAGACTCCAAACAGGATGAGTGAGGTGTCGTTCGGAGCCCACAAGATATATTTTCAGCCCATGTGGGTAAGGTGGGGCTGAAAATAATTCAAGACCAAAATTGTTGCAAAACATATGGCTGTCCAACGGGTATGCTGTCCATGACAGGATTGCTGTAGGAGAATAGCCATAACTTCCCCTAGAAACTCCGAACGGGACAAGTGAGGGGTCATTGCAGAGCCCTTAAGGTGTACTTTCAGGCCGTGTAGGTAAGGTGGGATTGAGAATAGCTCAAGACCAAAATTGGTGCAAAATAGATGGCTGTCTAGAAGTAGACTACTGTCCAAACAGGGGCCAAGTGTGGTCAAGATCCAGCCAATGCAGCCTCCTTGAGGTGGGAAAACTCATCCAAAATAGAGGCCGGGCGCCAAGAATCTTCCTCTAGAGGTAGGCCTTACTATTTGATCAAGTACTCATGAATGGACTGAGTACGAAGTTGCTTTTCATGCTATCTTATGACCATTTTAGGCACATACTAAATAAGGCCCTCTTCATCCATGGGGGCAGTTCCTCCACATAATCTTTGGGGATGATATGAATGGCTTCAATTGGCTCACATGGAATACATTATGTATCTTAGTGTTAGGGGGGAGTTGGAGGCAGTAGGCCAAGTCTCCAACTTTCTTAAGGATTGTGTAGGGCCCATAGTAACGATGTTCCAACTTGTTGCAAGAGCCATCTTTAAGTATAGCATAACGGGACTTGGGGACCTTGAGGAGTACCAATTCACCTTCTTGGAAGTCCAGAGGGCGCCTCTTTGCATCCGCATGGAGCTTCATGTGCTCTTGAGCCTTTTTGAGATTGACCTTGTATTGCTGAAGCAAGGCTTGCATGCGGTCCAACTCTTCTTTCCCAAGGGGGTTAAGCTTCTCATCACCGAAGACCATGGTGGGGAGGGGCACCCGATAACCATACAATGCCTCAAAGGGGGATACTCTGATACTCGAATGAGTAGAGTTGTTGTAAGAAAACTTAGACAAATGCAGCCACATATCCCAAGCATTTTGCACATCATGATAAAAATGTCTCAAGTAGGTCTCAAGCCACTTGTTAACCCGCTCGGTCTGCCCGTCCATTTGGGGATGATAGTCCCCATGGAGCTGAAAACTATCTGCCAAAATTGACTCATAAATTTGGTATCCCGGTCATGCACTATGACATGTGGCAATCCATGCAACCTAAATACATGCTCCATAAATTGAGTGGCAACTTGAGATGCTGTAAAACTGAGATTTTGTAGGGATGAAATGGGCTGCTTAGTGAGGCTCTCAACTACCACATAGATGATGTTCCAGCCCTTCTTGGTTGTAGGCAACCTAGTGATGAAGTCCATCGTAATGTGGGTCCATTTGCCCTTGGGTATAGGCAAAGGCTACAGTAATCCACCCATTTTAAGAGTGCTATCCTTATTTTGCTGACAAGGCATACATCTAGATACGAAGCCTTTAACATCCCGCCATAGGCCTTTCCAATGGAAGCTTTTTGCAATGCAGTAATACGTCTTAAACACCCCTAAGTGACTATCAATCTAAGAAGAATGCATCTCTTCAAGTATCCGTTGAGTAAAAGGGGAGGCATGGCGAATCACAATATGGCCATGTGTCCAAATAAGACCATTGTGGAGTTGATATTGGGAGTTGGCATCCATAGAACCTTGCTGTAATTTCTGAAAAAGAGGACTGAATTTAGCATAAACCAAGACAGCCTCTTGGAGTTCATCTATCCAATCATGATGGAGTTCAGTGATCGTGGAGACCTTACATGCCCACATGCGAGAGAGTGCATCAACCACTACATTATCCTTGCCACGGGTGTGAGTAATCTCAGAGTCATAGTTTTGTAAGGTGGCTACCCATCTGTGTTGCTTGGGAGTTCAGTTGGGCTGAGTCAAGAAGTATTTGAGCACATGGTGGCCACTTTTCACTTTAAATTTATTTCCATACAAGTAGTGGTGCCACTTTTTGATAGCATGAATGACCGCCAACATCTCCTGATCATAGACATGCAACTGTCTCTCTTTATCATCCAATTTGTCACTCTCAAACGCTATCACACCATGTTCTTGTAGCAAGACAGCACCAATACCCCATCCACTAGCATTACATTGAATGGTAAATTCTTTTGAGAAGTCAGGGCACACAAGAATGGGGGCTGAGGTAAGAAATTCCTTCAGCTGTTGAAAACTGCGATCAGCCAAGGCATCCTAAAAGAAGGCTTTGGTACATGTCAACCGGTGCATGCCAAAGCTTGCTACCTACGATAACGGAGAGTGCCATGGGACTGGCAATCATCTAGGAGGGGGGTAATGTTAACCCTCAGCCGAACAAGGTGGAAATTTTGGAAAATCTAAAGCATAAGACAAGGCCAAGGCAAAAGTGAAACGGAAGACCAAGGCGTGCCAAGAAAAATATGGAAACAAAAGAAGTGCAGAAAAGTCCTAAATCAAGGAGAAAGGTGCACAAGAAAAAGTGCAAGTCAATACTTTTGTAAAAGAGCACAAGGCACACCATGATTTATTTTAAGAGTGTCGAGCTCTCACCCGTGCAAATTGTAAAGGTAGATGAGCAGTAGAAAGGAAGCTAGGAAGATAGAAGGACAATGGGAAAAAGGGCCTAGGCCACGGTTGGCCATTTAAAAAGGGAGATAAGGGGATGACCGCCCAAAAGGGATTTATAGTTTTGTATATAAAGTTGAAAAGTGAATGAGAAGCTAATTCTTGTGTGTGGAAAAAAGTAGCTCTCTTCTTCTTGTTGTTGTTCTTGCTTGCTTGAGCTTGTGCTTGAGAGAGGGAGTGTGAGAGTGTGAGGAAGTGTGTGAGGGTGAGGGACCATGGTGGAGAAGCTATCCTTCTTCTCCTCCCTTCTTCTCTTCTCTTCTCTTCTCTTCTCTTCTCTTCTCTTGCTCACGGAAATGGAGCTTGGAGCGTGAAGCTTGAGGATGGAGCTTGTTTGAAGCTTGCACTTGGATCATGGAGTTACCAAAGTGCTTGGGAGAGGAGGCAACTCAATCGGGCATGGAGGTAAGCTCACTACACTCGTAGAGAGAGATAGCATGTCCGTTATGTGAGAGGTAGCCATTAGTGCTCCAGCTTGGAATGCTTGAATAATAAGCGATCCATGGGTCTTGGCAGTTGAGCTTGAGCTCCCTTTGCACAAGGGTTTTATTTGGCTTTGAAATATCTCTAATGCTCAAGCTTGGCTTGTAAAGGAGATCATATTGCAAGTCCCCCATAGTCTAGTACTAAGGGTATGGCCATGGCTAAGGGGCAGGGCTCCTAACTAAACAAGTAAAGGCACCCTAAGAAAATCAACTTGTTTTCCATGGGGAGGTTGAATGGATTCAACAAGTTCATATATTAGCAGGTCTAAAATGAACACCACAAGTGAAATTCTTCCAAAATATGGGGATATGAAGGTTGTTAAATGAAGGGTAAAATTCATAAAGAAATTCCATGAGAGTTCTAAGATAGTGTAGAAAAGGGCAAAAGTGTTAGCCACACGAGTTATTTCAAAGGCCATAATAGTATATGATGGATCTCATGTGTTCGATATTAGTGTTGAAGGGTCTCTAGCCAATGATGTGCCTTCCTAACTAAATCTGTTTTTTTGAGACCCAATAGTAAGGCATTGCAAAAGAGGGAGAACAAACAATTTGTATATAATTCGTACAAGCATTTGTATTATCGGGTCACTTTTTCTATATCTTTTATTGATCATATACAAATTTTGTCGTCTAATACATCAATGAAAAGGTCTTGAGAAGCACATTATAAATTTTTGAAGCTCATAAAGTTTGTAGTTGATTGTGAAATTATACTATGGCTCCCTTTCAATTGTGTCTCTTTTCAATGATGTGGCTTTGTCTCACTAAATCTGATATTGTGAGACACAATTGAAATGGTTTCAAAAGAGGGACACCAAACAATTTGTTTATAATTCATGCAAGGATTTGTACCTTTTGAGTCACTTTTTCTATATCTTTTACTCTTCACATATTACCCTTGTTATCTTATGTATCAATGTTAAGTCTTAAGGCTATGCCTTATATTAGTTGTGATTATATTTGCTCATCTAAAAGTATTTATCAAATGTAGCTCGGATATATTTGCTAGCTAAAGAATCCTCAATTGATTAATGGTTTTTCTTGAACAAATTGACATTTCTAATATATTTTCATGCATATCTCCAAGACTTGAGTTAAAGATATTTTTAAAACTATAGACCAAGAATCTACTAGTTTTCAAGCTCTCCAATATAATTTTAATGATGCAAAAGCAATGCCAATTTTGAAGTTTTGAGAATTTTTTTTTCCAATATCACATTTAAAAAATGAGTCACATTTACAAGAAACATTAAGAATGTGTTCCTCTCATGCTATCATGGTGATATTTTCTTTTGTTTTCCTACACTTTTGAAATTTTCATGTCTTCCAAGTTCTTGAGGTCAACTTGAACTAAACACCACTTTTGTAACGTTGTATCTCCTACTTTCAATTTTATATGGATGATTTATTTAGTTGATTAGAATTAAACTAAATGTATGTTGTGAAGCCCTAGTAAGTTAGAAATGAAGCAACCATCTTTATCCTTCAAAATTTCCAAGAGATTTTTCATCCATAAACAAAGAATAAAATGATGAGGAAAAGTAAACATTAAGTTTATCAATCAAGGTCTGTGTGAGTATTTAATGATGGCCTTGTGGGTAAAGGTGACCCTTGACTACCAAGGTGCTTCCTCTAGAACCAGATCAATATCCAAAAAAAGAGGAGAAACTAGTGATGCAAGATGTGAATTATTTACAAGTTGTGGCCACTTTCTCACTAAAGAAATATGTGGATTTGTAATTTAAACTTCATCCATCATATTTAGGTAGGGCCTAACTCAACCTTATGTTGTCCCTTCTAATTATTCTCTCTCTTTGAGTCATGTCTCAATCTCTATCATTCTTGACTCATGAAAGTATTAGGACCCAACTTAGAGTATCTAAACCCTCAACACTACTATGGAGAGGAACCCACATAGTGGTAATGAAGAAATAGACTTGCCATAACTTCGATGGCAAAAAGATGAGTTGTCAATCTTTTTGCTATAAGGACTTTACCATCCCTAGGTATGTAATAAGTAGGAAAGGCAAATAATGTGCACTTTGAAACATAACATTATCATAATTTTTTGTTATCTCACAAAGGATCAGTAGACTAGTACATGCAAGTAAATCACTTGATCCACAAGATGCTAGCATAGGGTATGGAATCTATCAAGTCTTGAATAGGTACATAGAGAAGTTACATGCAAACTCATGTGGCTATCAACTTTAGATAGAGAAGCATTGCAATCCTTCATCAAATCATTCAATTAATTTTAGAGGATAGGCAAGGTTGAACAAAGACATAACATATGGTAAGGGAAACCTCCATTGATACATCAAGCCATTGATACACCTCAAAACGAACCTCTAAACTTGGCGACGTACCCCGTCTGTTGACTCATTTGTATTCACATTAATTGGACATTGTCCCTTCTCATGGACAATCACTTTTTTTTTAACTCTCATAAGCAAGTTGGCTAGCATCACAAGGACCTCTATCTAGCCACATAGGACATTACGAAACCAAAGTCCATTTCACATGCACAAGTGATAGTGAAGGGCACAACATGGGACTTTGGATTTGGCTTCAAAACATAGTGGAAAGTGTAGCCATGTGGGGTTGATCAAAATAGACATAGAGCAAAGGATAATACCACAAGCCTCCATAAGATAATGAAAAAAAACATAATGCTAAATCAGTAATTGTATACAAAATGTAATCTTAAGAAGATAACAATGGTAACCTCCCATCCATGCCCAAGGACAACAATTGCATATCCCCTCTCCACAATTGAGATGCTAAAAATTGATCCATGATGAGCTCTCACTGTAACTTCAACTAAGGACTTGATCATGTGTCATATTGCTGGCAATATTGTGTAAGGTGTATGATGCATGTGTTAGTCGACAAGCTCCGTATAAGTGGATTTCTTACTTGCATGTGCATAGTTTAACTTGGCATTCCTTCTACCTTTGCATGTGTTAGTCGACAAGCTCCGTATAAGTGGATTTCTTACTTGCATGTGCATAGTTTAACTTGGCATTCCTTCTACCTTTGCATGTGCTTTTGCCTACCAAGTATTGTTCATGCCTTGATTATCTTGCATTTGTCCCCACTTGCCTACCACTCATTCTCATCCATTTAATGTTTAGGTTGGCATTTCAAGTTCTTGCACATTATAAGTGCACTTTTCTTTCTCTTTTGCTGTTATCATTTGTATTTGGATGGGGCTTCAAATTTATTTCTGCAGCCTTGTGTTAGCATTTAGAGAGGGTTTTGTACAATTTTTCCTGTTCTAATTCCCACATCAAAGCATGGTATGGTGTCTAACTACATTGTTTACTTGAGGGAGGCACTTCTACATAATCTTATTTCAAATCCATCAAAGTTCCTCCCTCTACAAATCTGTTTCTTCAAACTTGTATTAGCATTGAGAGAGGATTCTATATAGTTTTTCCTATTCTAATTCCAATGTCGAAACATAGCTATGGTGTGCTAACTACATTGTTTAGTTGATGTAGGCACTTCTACATAATCTTATTTCAAATTCATCAAAGGTCTTCTAGTGTAGTAAGGAATTCCTACAAAGAACATGGGATTGTGGCTATGTTCTACTGATTACATTGATTATTTGATGGAGAACCTTCCAAAAATCTCGCTCAAGATATCTAGCTGAGAACTTAGAGTAAGTGCTTCAATGAACACTTAAGATCCTCTAGTCTAGGATCCAAAAGTTATCAATTTCACTATCTGAGGCTCAAGTTATTGGATATAAACCACCCAAAATGTACACATCTTAATGAGTGGATGCAAATATGATAAAGAATTAGATCTAAGTTCAACTCTTGTCTAGAATAAATGTCATTTGTGGTCAATCTTGGTTTTCAAAAAGTTGTGTGCCACTATGCTCATATTCTAATAATTCAAGAAGTCAATCAACTCTAGAATCTACTCTCTAGTGGCTCTTTATCTCATCTACTAGGCAAGGCAAGCATTATAAAGTGTGTCAATTATCACCATGCTATATCTACCAACTTGCCATTATAAAAGTATTTCCATCTAGATAAACATATTTTGAAGCTCAAGTGTTTTATTTCTTCATAAGGACCCTAAAGAGGCTTTACATTGAGTTGACTTTGTGGACAAGCTAATTTTCAAACCCCAACGATGGCAACATGTACCTCTATGTTGATTGAACACTAAATAAGGAAACTAAAAAGGGTTATTGTCTCTACTTAAAATTGACAAGGTTTTGTCTATTGCTAGTGCAACAATCTTTTGAGTCCTCATTTCAAGCTGCCCAATAGCTCTACAATTACAATTACAATTACAATAAACACTAGATAGAAAAATAAACTGTTGTTCTATATCCATCAAACATTTGCAACCGAAAGAATCCTCAAAATCGATGTACAAAGACAAAAGTAAAGAACTCTAAAGGGCTTCATCTCTTAAATGCCTATAACTCACTAATAAAGAGTACATCAATATATTCATGGTACTATAACTTCAAGAGATGAAATTACAAAACAAACAGCAAATGAGAAAGAGAATGTTGTGGATAGTTTCGTTTCATTCTTTTGAGTCAAGGTAGCATGCTTTATGTGTATGCATGTAGATAAATAGACTTACTAGATAACATGTGTTTCTTTTCAAAGACAATAAAAGGCTTACATCTAAACATTACTTGATGTGTCAACCAAATGATAGTGTCTCTCACATCAACATACTAAAGCATGTTCACACCTATAATAGAACTATACAAGTTTACACCATTCTCTTATTTCACTTCCAAAGTGAGCCATGATCTTACCAATACACCAAATTTTTTAAACAAGTTTAAGATACTATACATGTCTATTAATAGCTTGACCAACCTTATAAATAATAAATTTTTGGGGTTCCATCTACCCACAATGACCACTCAATTTGCATGTTAAATCATAGTCCACAAGTCTATCGATAGCTTGATCAACCCTATAGATATTTTAAAAATTGGGTTCCATCTACCCACAATGGCCACTCAATTTGCATGTTAGATCATAGTCCACAAGTCTATCAACCATAGCAAGGGCACAATTGAGAGATAGAAACAACCATATCTTGCTCAAAATGATATAGTATTATTCACTCTTTCTTCTCTTACACTCAAAAAATGACAAACTTACCAAGTTCATGGAACCTAACTTACCTCATTGAAAATGTGTCATAATTGCATACATATTATTGCCTTGATTATTCTCTCATCCATTCTCCTGCAATTCTAGATGATACACTACCATGCACATCTAGCGAATGTTTTTTTAATGTATATTCAAAAATTTTAATGCATATGGAACAAGCTTGTCTCAATTACTTTCAACACAACATTAAAAGCCTGAATACTTCTGACAATATGTAAGAACTACTCATGCATATTGTAGAACTAGATGTGAATTAACCAAATTAACAAAGACTTAACACAACTTCCATTGCATACATACTTTTGTCTTTATGATCTATTAAACACATAGAATCTCGTAAGGACATGTATTTTTGAAACCTCACTTAACATGTAGATTAATGTTTAATCATATGATTAAGTAAATGTTACACATGTGAGATGTAACGGGTTAAAGTAAATTTACAAGCCCAAGATCCGAAGAAATCATGGAATGTCAAAGATAAGTTATAAGTTATGCCGCATAAGTACTTTGTAGTATATAGTGTCAATTGTTGGACTAGGTCATTCATTTGGCTATAAGTGTCAGATGGTGACGCTAGAGAAGTGATATTTAATAGTACCTAACGCTTATCTAATGGTCAAAGATGATGTGGAGACACTCAAGAATGAAAGTTGTCTAACTAATTTAATTATTGGCCGATCAAATTATTTTTCAAAGCATCAAAATACTTATTAGATTAATTTTTAATATGTAAATATTAAATATTATTTTTAATTATAAAAATTACCAAGGAGAGGGATTGGGGGAGAGAAAGAAGAGAGAGAAGATTGCAGAGAAGAAGAAGAAGAGCAGAAGAGAGAGAAAGGCAGGTACGAGGAGAGAGGAAGACTAGAAATGGAGAGAGAAAGGCATGAAGAGAGAGAGAGGAGACATGGAAGCTTGAAGAGCAAGGTGAAGGAGAAAGAAGACTTGTATTAATTATCTAATAATGAAAAATTAAGTCTCTCTCACCTGATATACCAGCCAGTGTAGCTAGTTTTTCCCCATTATTAAGTCCCCCTCTCTTACATTCCATCCCCACCCGAGGGTTTTTGCCCTTAAAAACAATTTGGGTATGTGTGGTAATAGGGAGGGGCCAATCAGAGTACTACTCTGCTGCATTATTACAAGGGTATATTGGTGAATGAAGATGTATTTTTGTGTATGATAGGTCATGGGGTATGTACGATACATGGGCCTTATTGGGGAGTTATAAGCATGAGTTTTGACCCAAATATCTGGAGTAAATGTAGGCTGCAGACAGTGGATAGCAAGTTGTTTACTACAGGACCCTGTTGTAGTGAATCTATCATAACTTTCTGTGGGAGGCTCCGAACGGGGTGTGCTATACATCAAAACGGAGCTCTCGAAAAGTAATTTCAGCCTATGTATGGTATGCATTGTTGTTTGTAGTACATAATAAAATCTGCTTTAAAACAGAGTGTTGTCTGCAGTTAGTCTAGGAGAAAACATGGCCATAGTTAGCTAGATTTCAGCCAAATCTCCTTCTAAAAGATACGGGAACTCTTTCAAAACTGAAGTTGGCCTCCAAGAAGCTTCATCGAGTGGTAAACCTTGCCACTTAATCAAGTATTCCATGATCGAGCGAGAGCAAAGCCTCTTTTCCCTTTGTCCTATGACTTTTTCGGGTATGTATTGAATGATGCCTTCTTCATCTATCGGTGGGAGTTCCTCAACATAGTCCAATGCTGAGCCAATGAAGGGCTTCAACTAACTCACATGGAAGACATTATGGATCTTCGTAGATGGGGGTAATGCCAATCGATATGCCAAGTCTCTGACTCTCTTGATAATCCGGTATGGTCCATAGAACCTGTGTGCCAACTTATTGCTAGACCCATCTTTAAGGGAGGCATATCTAGACTTAGGTACTTTCAAGAGCACCAAATCCCCTTCTTGGAACTCCACATCCGGTCTTTTGTCATCAACATAAAGCTTCATTTGATCTTGAGCTCTCTTCAAGTTAGCTTTACACTACTAAAGTAAGGCCTGCATTCTATCCAATTCTTCCTTGCTTTGTGGATTTATTTTATCATTGAAGATAACCACATGAAGGGGCACCTTGTAGCCATATAGGGCCTCAAAAGGTGAAACTCCAATGCTAGCATGTGTAGAGTTATTATAGGCAAACTTAGCCAAATGCAACCATGAGTCCCAAGCATGCTGCACATCATGACAGAAATGTCTCAAGTAAGTTTTCAACCATTTGTTAACCCTTTTTGTCTGACCATTTTTCTGTGGATGGTAAGTAGTGGAAGGGGCTAACTGAGTGCCCATAAAGCTGAAACTGCCCGCCAAAAGTTACTCATAAACTTAGCATCTTGGTCATGCACAATGACATGTGGTAAGCCATGTAATTTGAAAACATATTTCATGAATTGGCTGGTTACTTAAGAAGCATTATATTGAGTCTTTGTGGGAATGAAATGGGCTACCTTTGTGAGTCTGTCCACAACTACATAGATGTTGTCCCAACCTTTCTTGGTCACCGATAGGCCGAAAATGAAGTCCATAGTGATGCGTGTCCACTTGCCTTCAGGCATAGGCAATGACTGAAGTAAACCAGCTAGTTTTAAGGCGCTATCCTTGTTTTGCTGACAAGGCATGTAACCCAAGACAAAGTCTTTCACATCTCTCCAAAGGCCCTTCCAGTAAAAGCTTTTAGCAATTTTTTCATAGGTCTTAAAGACTCCCAAATGACCAGCTATAGGGGCTGAATGCATCTCTTGCATGATTTTCTGTTTGAATGGGGAAGCATGAGGGATGGCAATTCGGCCATTATACCATAAAAGCCCATTTTTCAGCTGATACAAAGAGTTTTCCACACATTGTCCTTGCTGTAATTTCTGAAATACATTGCTGAAATCAGCGTCTAATAGGTAAGCCTCCTGAAGCTCATGTATCCAATCATTGTGTAACTCCATGATAGCAGAGACTTTACATGCCCACATCCTAGACAGGGAATCAACCACTACATTGTCCTTCCCACGAGTGTGGGCGATGTCAAAGTCATAGTTTTGTAAGGTGGCTACCCATCTCCTCTGCTTTGGAGTCAGATTTGATTGAGACAAGAAATACTTGAGTACTCTATGGTCACTTTTCACTCTAAACCGGCTGCCATACAAATAATGATGCCATTTCTTGATGGCATGAAGGATGGCCAACATTTCTTGGTCATAGACATTCATAACTCTCTCATTTTCAGCCAGCTTTCGACTCTTAAAAGCTATGACACCATGTTCTTGTAGCAAGACTGCACCAATTCCTCTCCCACTGTCATCACACTAAATGGTGAATTCCCTAGAAAAATCAGGGCATACCAAGATAGGGGCTCAAGTAAGCAAATCTTTCAGCTGATTAAAGCTTCTATCTGCCAATGCATCCCGGAAAAATGCTTATTTCTTCAACCTATCAATGAGAGGGCCTACAATAGTGGCATAGTGCCGAATGAATCTGCGGTAAAATGAGGAGAGACCCAAGAATCCTCCTTTCTTTGGGTCAGCTCTAATGCCTGCCTCATTGACAATGTGTCCCAAGTACTCAACCTTAGTCTGCATGAACGAACACTTTGTCTCCTTAGCAAAGAGTCTATGCTATCTAAGTATATCAAATATCTGTCTCATGTGCATAAGGTGAGCTTCCTTTGAGCGACTATAAATGAGGATGTCATAAAAAAATACCAATACAAATTTGAATAAGTAAGGCTGAAGTATTTTATTCATGAGGCTCTGAAACGTGGCTAGTGCATTACTCAAGCCAAAGGGCATGACCAAGAAGTGATAGAGCCCACGATCAGTCCTGAATGCAGTCTTTATCTCATCCCCTTCACGCATGCGTATCTGATGGTAGTCGGATCTCAAATCAATCTTTGTGAAATACTTAGCTCCCTTCAACTCATCTAACAGGTCGTCCACCCTAGGAATAGGGTATCTATTCTTGATAGTGATCTTATTTAGATCTCTATAATCTATGCACATCTGAAAGCGCCATCTTTCTTTTTGACTAGCAAGACATGTGATGCAAAAGGGGATGAGCTAGGCTCAATGAATCCCATATCTACTAAATCCTTGACCTGCTTGGCCACTTCTTCTCTTTCACATTTGGACAACCTGTAAGGGGGTTTATTGACTGGCTTGGAGTAGGGCTCCAAATCAATGGGATGATCAGCTGCTCTCTTGGGAGGTAATGTTGTAGGTAACTGAAACAAGTCACCATACTCTGCAAGTAGAGCCTTAAGGGCTAAATTATCACACATTATTCGGGACTGATCTGCATTTTTCTTGTTTAATTGCAGCACAAAAATCTGGGAGCATGCTCATCGTTTTCGACAATGATTGCAAAGGCACTTGCATCCTCATGATCCTCATCAGATTCATCAAAGACTAACATGCTATGTACCCTTGCTTTTGCATTCCTATAATCACATTTAGATGCATGCTCGGCTGTATACTTTTCCCCGTATTTAAAGTAAAGTTCTTTTTCTTTCCTCTCTTTGTAGAGGTCCATCGGGATAGAGCATTGACCACCAAAAGCTGAAGCATTTTTACCTCTGCTGTCCCCTTGTCTATTTTCAGCTCTTCCTTGATTTGCAATCCTGAAATTACTGTTTTGCCTAGAGGCATTAAAGGTGGGGTATGTGGGGATCTTCGGGGTGCTGAATGGCATATTTCCACCACCATAACCTGCCCCAAAATGCCTGGGTCTTACAGCACTTCTTTGCTGCCCAAAATGTGATTGCATAGGTCCTCTTTGCTGCCCAAATAGTGGCTGAGACGCCCCTCTTTGCTGCCCATGATGAAATGAAGCATCTTGGCGGTACTTACGAGAGTACCTCTCAGCCAACTCAATAGCTTTGAACAAATCTGATGGACTTTGGGCTAAAACATTAGCCGAGAGTTGGGGATCCAAACCATAAATGTACTTGTGAAGCTTTGCATCGTCACTAATGGACTCAACATACATTGTGAGATTGAGGAATTGGTTTGTATAGTCACGCACCGTCATTCCACGTTGCTCTAAGCCATACCATTGCCTTGTAAGCTTCTCCTTCTCAATCGGAGATACAAAGACTTGAATCATAAGAGCTTTGAATGCATCCCAAGTGTCAACAAGCTGCTGATTTTCTCTCTTTATGTACCACCACCACGTGTGGGCAAAGCCCTCTAAGTGTATCATGGCAAAGTGTATCTTTTGATCGTCATTTCTTGGCATTATGTCAAAGTAGTCTTCAAGCTTCGAGAGCCATTCTTCTAATTCAGCCGGGGAGGATGACTGGCCATTGAACTTTGAGAAAATGATTTTGTCTCTCAAATCCCTTTCATGGTTAGGGGGCTGTCCCATATACCCAAAGTGGGGCTAATCCATTGGGCTGCCAAGAAATGCCCCATTGTTTGAGTGATTCCTTCCAAAAGATGGCTGAGCACGCATAGGTGGCATGGGCGCGGGTGGTGGCTGAGAGTTACTCCTCATCCCATTATTTACAGGCTCCTCATGCCTTTGTGAGGGCTCTCCTTGCTCAAAGCTGATGTTGGGAATGCCCGTTCTTCCCAAAATACCTTGGGTATTTGCATAGGCTGCATTCACGGATGGGATGGTCACTCTTTCAGCTTGCGTGCTTGGTCTATCCTCTTTTTCCTTGCCTTTCATTTGGGAATCCATCCACGTTGAGAACTTGGCTGCAAGTGCTTCCATGGTAGAGGTCATTTGGCTCATCTCCGTCACCATTTGAGCTTGACCTTCCATTACTTCCCTATGTCTCTCCGCATGTCTAGTCTTGTGTGAACTGAGGGTATGATTGAGTGCACTAAGACTTCCCATGGAGTGAGAGAGGTCTTCCTCTTCAATCTCAAAGTTGGTGTCATCCCTCGAGGTGCGCGCATCCCTTATTTGTTGTTGAACATCTTCATTTGCTTTGTTTTTCCCCTTGTTACCCGCCATGTCTAGGTGCAGTCCCGTGAGACCACCTGTCACTATTTTGGCTATAACTAGAGCTAGACAACTTCAATTGACCTACTTTTTAGTTCAAAACGGAGGCAACGATGCTCTCTTTGAGATGAGCATAGGCACGTGTTCCCAGTTTTTATACAAAAAAAATCTATAATCAGAAATGTGGGACTGTTCTGTGCAGTCCAGCACCCTGTCTACACCTAAAAAAGGCCTGTTTTGGGCTGTAGGTATTTGGTATGCTCCAAGTGGGTATCCAAAACTGAGTGGGGTTCTTGGCAAGGCCTGAGAGTACTCTCCAAGGTCAGTACCTCAATTCTTGGGAGTGGCAACACCTCTGCAAATGCAAGCAATTTCTCTAAGCACCCTGAAACAGTCACAAGAGGGCTGAAATTGGGTTCCCCTTCTATTGCACTATGGGATTCACTGTTTGCTTGGCATCATGCATCACTTTAGCATCCCTTAGCATGTTTGGCATCACTTCAACATTACTGAGCATAAGAGTAAGCATTCCCATGACCATATCCAACAAGATAGGCTCTCATACATGCATAACCACTGCCCTTACTGCATATATGACTGCATAGGTGTATCCCATGATACATATATCCATCTTCAATCCAAGTGAAGCAATACATTCCCATAAATCACTGCATACATAGCTGCATGTATATCTAAAGATACATTTGCTGATACATGTGCTGAAGTACAATCATATATCCCATGCACACAAGAGTGTCTCATGCCATAGTCATCAAAATTTCCATCTTGCTAAGTCAATTTCTCAATTTCCCAAGAAATACCTGTATCTGCAAACGAGTTTTGGGCTCCTGATCACTAGGAGGTGGGCAAAGTTCCCCCCAGGCCGGGTTGTGCACCCCTTCAGGGTCTTTGATGGGAAGGGGAGGTCACCCCTCTTTTGCCACCTTGCTTGGCATCGGGCTTTTCCTCACTCGGAATATACATGGCAGACATTTATTAATTAAACACCTAGCATGAGATGCATTTTAGGAATTGAAATTTTGGCTTTTCATGAAGTGCATGGAATTGGAATTGGAAATAGGGATAGAGAACTTACTGACAGTGACTCACTGCCAACTCACCCTTATACAATGGATTTATTAATCAATTCTTGGCTCAGTCAATTCACAAGAAGCCAAACGGGTTATGGGTAAGCAAAAGTATAATCTCAATGAAGCTTCAGTATGAATAAAATCCATTCCAATGCCATAGGATCAAATGAGAATGACTGAGATTAATATTCAGCATGCATATAATGTTTGGGACTCCTAATACCTACTTGGACTCATGCATCCTCTCAAACAAGTGGATAGGATTCAACAAGAGGCTTAATGGGAGATATTGAGAGCCAAGAATCGGTTACCTTGTGTTGTTTGATGAAGATTGCAGCCACTAATGCCACTTCAGTCCTTCATGAGAGCTCCAATTGGATCCTGCATGCTCCATAGCTCCAAAATGGTTATGCTCCGTCAAGAAGAGATGAATTCAAGCTTAGGGAAGAAGGATTCTTCAATGGGGGAAAGGCATTGCTTGCATAGACCCATCAAGAGAAGGATTCTTTCCAAATGAGCATTCCATAATGCCTTCTTGCTTCCAATAAGCCTTCAAATCTTGAGAATGAGCTCTAATGTGGCTGTAGCTTGGAGATAGGATGGCTCATGACCTTCCCATGAAGAGCTCTTGATGAAATTGAAGCTCTACTTCCATAGCCATGGCTGCCCACAAATGCATGTCTTCAAATCTTGCTTCTAATCTTCTTTCCATGCTTCTTGATGGCCAAATCTTGAGCCAGGCTTGAAGAATGAACCCCCGGGACTAAGAAGAGACCAAAATCTTCAAGATTCTTGAGCTTGATGCCAAGCTTTTATGGTTGCCATGGACTGCATATCATTAGGGTTTCTGAGATGAAATAGAAGTTCAAGAAGATGAGAAAGGAGGCTTCAATCTTGCCCAAATGACCTGCAAGAAGCTGGAAATAAGAGCCAAGAAGGAGAGGAAGCTTGTTGTGCTGTCTTTTGGCCCTGAAATCAGCTTGTGTTTTGCGCTGTAAAATGCGGGGGGCTGTCTGGAGGGGAGAGGAGGTCTCATACAACATTTCCACCACTTGTCCTATAGCTCAAGGGCTTAAGGAGCCCCTGGAAAGGAAAGCAAACTCCATGGAAGAGGAAGAGCAGAGTTTGGGGCTGATTACCTCCATGGGAGCTTGCAAGAAGCTTGAGAAAGGGAGGGAGAGAAGAGTCTCCTTGAAAAGTAGCCCCAACTAGACTTTCTTTTAACTCCTGTGACCACGATTACTAAGAATTTATCTTCAAAATGGGCCAAAAATTACCAACGAGCTGCCAAAGTCGGTCTTTCTTCCTCCAAACTTGGTCCAAGCCGCCATTAATGCTACTGCTTGCAGTCCTTGTGGTCCAAAAATCTTTGGAAACTCCCCTACTGCTCCCTGTACCACCTATAACTCAAAATTTCATGTGATTAGAAAGTTGTAACTGGGTAAAATGAAGGACTAACTGGGACCAAGAACCTAAGCTCTGATACCAATTGTCAAGGAGAGGGACTGAGGGAGAGAAGAGAGAGAAGACTGCAGAGAATAAGAATAAGAAGAGCAAAAGAGAGAGAGAGACAAGTACGAGGAGAGAGATTAAAAATGGAGAGAGAAATACAAAAAGAGAGAGAGGAGACATGGAAGCTTGGAGAGCAAGGTGAAGTAGAAATAATACTTTTATTAATTATCTGATAATGAAAAATTAAGTCTCACCTTATATACTAACCAGTATAGCTAGTATTTCCTCGTTATTAAGTCCCCCTCTCTTCTAAAAAAAATACTGAGAAAACCATTTGAAAATGTTACCACTTGTCAAAATTGCCCGTGCAAGACTAAAAAACATCTTTAGAGACTAAAAAGACATTTATATGATTTAGCCGACATAAAAGAGACAGGAGGAGAGATTACTAGTCTAATTTGCAACCATTTGAAGATATTCTAAGACAACCAAGAATATAAGAAGACCAGTCAACAATAACTAATAGCATCTATAAGCTATTGAGACATGATAGCAATAATAAATGACTAATTTTCTTCAGTTCTTTGCACCTACATATTATTGTGGCAAGGCAACAACTGCATTTAACTAATTTTCTATCATTCTTAACGACAAAACTCTGAATTTTCTCTCTATAGCTTTCCCTCTCATCTACCAACCATTTCCCAACCTTGCTCCCAAGATCTCAACATTTTGACCCTTGGAGGTTGAAAATTTTTAAATATCTCTATTGTAAAACCTAATCAGCAATAGAAATTAAAGTTTAACAGTAACCTCGAAAAGTATGCCAAAAATTGAAATCTCCAAGACTTAGATTCAACAAGATTAAAGCTATTTTTAGTCTATTCAAGTGCAGTGGCTAGCAAATAATTGAATTTGAAACATTTTTCGTATCCATCAAAGCGAGTGAATGCCAATTGATTACCCTAATCAAGGGGCAAATTAGATTAAAGACCTGCTGGTAATTTTGAGCAGCAAGGGAAGTTGAAATACCGAAAGGGATTAGGAGAATCCCATTATAAATCAACTTCTTCTCAATAAAGCTAAAGAAATACCGAAAGGAACACCCATTTTAAAGCTAATCGGATGTGTATTGTCCAAGATCAGTAGGTAAATTTGTATTTTTATATTTACATTAATTATTTATTACTGTAATTAAGTTGTAATCAAGGATTTACCACTAATCCACGAAAGGAAGGCTGATTTTAGAATGCATTACTTCAATGTCCGATATCGTGTCATTCTCAACATGTTGTCTCAACACCAATTCTAGGTTTGGCACATACCCCTCATTTCTAGCATATGAGCTCCATGTGTCTAACATTGAGAGCAAAACCTTGCTCTGGTTGATGCATACAAGAAATTCATATAGCTTTTTGTGGACCTCTACAGAGGCATTTGCAAGCTTTTTCTTTGCTTCCGCATTTATCCTTAGCTCTTCTATACTATTGGCATCATTCCATCTGCCAGCACTTGCATAGATATCTGCCATTAGTAAGTAAGCAGAGGAGCCCTCTTGATTCAACTGAACAAGTTGATGAAAGTATTTCAGTCCTAGTTCCACATGACCATGTATTTTACAAGCATTGAGTAAAGATCTGAGAATTTCTTTGGATGGGATGCATTGCATGCCTTCAACAAATCTCTCAGCCTCATCAACAAGCCCTGATCGTGCAAGAAGATCAACTATACAAGCATAATGATCCAGTTAGGTTCAATTGCATAATCTCTGTTCATCAGCCGGAAATACTCCTGGCCTTCACTCACTAAACTGGCTTGGCTGCAAGCAGCAAGAAGACATGTGAATGTGATGGTATCTGGTTTCAATCCCTGCTCTTGCATGTCCTTAAAACATTGGACAGCCATATCACCTCGATGATTGTCACCATAGCCCTTTATCATTGCATTCCATGATGCAACATCTCGAACAGGCAGTTTGTCAAACACTTCTTGTGCTTCTACAAGCAACCCACATGCTGAATACATGTCAATTATACTGCTGCCAACAAAACAATCTTTTTCCAGCTCCCTCCTAGTAAGTCCAGCATGTAATTCTTGGCCTCTGTCTAATGCTCCGGTGATAGAACAAGCTTTCAAACTACATGCAAATGTGTCGGTGACTGGAGATATATCCTCCAATTCCATTTTTTCAAAACAGCGAAGTGCCTCATCCCCAAACCCATACTCAGCATATCCTGCAATCAGTGCAGTCCATGAAACCACATCTCGAACCGACAAACTGTCTAAGACACACTGTGCTTCTGGAAGAGAGCCACATTTTGCATACATGTCTAACACTGCAGTGCCAACATTAAATTCTCTTTCTAATCCTTGTTTGGTTGAATCCATATGTATCTTATAGCCCATCTGTAAGGCCCTAATACTGCTGCAAGCCTTCAAGCTGCAAGTGAATGCCAGAGCATCTGGTGATATGCCAATGTGCTGTGTTAGTTCAAAACAGCTCAATGCTTCGTCACAAAAGCCATGTTCAGCATACCCTGCAATTAGAGCAGTCCATGAAACTGCATCCTGGACAGGAAGCCTGTGAAATACTTCACGTGCATCATGAAGCAGCCCACATTTGCAATAGAGATCCACCAGTGCAGTACCTACATGAAGTTCTCTGTCAAGTCCCCTATTTACTACATCCAAATGTAATTCCTGGCCCATATCTAAGGCACCTACCATTCCACAAGCTTTAATACTGCTAAGAACAGTAACCTCACTTGGATAAATGCCCTCAAATTGCATCTGTTTGAAACTTTTTCGGGCTTCGTTACCATATCCTAGTTCGATGTATCTTGATATCAGAGAATTCCATGAGACTGCATCTCGGACAGGGAGTTTGTCAAGCACTTGATGTGCTTCCTCGAGAGAGCCACATTTGCCATACATATCCACCAAGCTGCTACCAACAAAGACGTCCCTTTCCAGTCCCTGTTTCATGATTGTTGCATGAATCTCATGGCCGGAGGCTGCATCTTTAAGCCTGGCACAGGCTTTGAGGAGGGCAACATACATGTAAGTGTTAGGTTGCAGCGAATGGTCTTCCATTCTCTGGTACAGTTGCAAAGCGAGCTGTGGCTGGCCGTGGTCGACATATCCGGAGAGAAGGGAGCTCCATGAATACACGCTCCGCTGTGGCAGCCGATGGAAGATGCGGACAGCATCGGGCAAGCTCCCACATTCCACCAGCACTACCACAAGGTAATTCCCAAGCAACGGGTGGGTTTCCAAGCACCGGCATTCAATGTCAGCAAGCAATCGAGCGGCGAGGGAGATGTTCTTCTTGTATCTGCAGGTCTGCAAGAGACCCATGAGGTTCTTCTCAACGGCAGGCAGAGCTGCCATGGCTGCGGGCACAGGCTCGGATCTTGCATTGGGCGCATGGTCTTCTTCTCTGAAACCCTATAGGACACCTGCCCACAACAGGACCTTGGTGGGCTCAGCATGCCTTATGGTGCTGTGACGCTCTCTCGCTGCGGTGCAAAATGCTATTATGCAGAGTTCCTGCGGGCAGGAAGGGGACGATATTGGCAGATGCCAAGGTGGGGTCAACCTGTCTAAGTGGGCGTTCATCTTTCAACGAGAATCGCCAAGAAGTTTGTCCCCAAATACCCCACCTTGTGCATTCCGGCAACACTAGGAGTTTCCACAAGGGACTCCGGAGAGACCACGTACCTAGGCAAGGTGCGGTGCCAGCCCCAATCATTCCAACATTGTGAATTACGATAACATCGTGAGCTTCTACTTAAAAGGCACTACATATCTAGCTAGATGCCCGATCGACAAAGACCCTCACCCTCACCCCACCACATCTAGTCAAGTATCTGATCCCTCCCTCATAGAAGCTCGTGATGTTGAACACTATAGAGCATAACCATGATTGTGTCTAAAATGTAGGTTCGTCCTTAGACATGAATAAACTTATATCGTTTCTTTTTAGAGGAAGAGGAAGGATATTGCGTGACAACAATCTCTAAAAATGTAGGTTTTGTTGCCTTTGAAAATTGGTTGTGTAAACTAATGAACAAGAAGAGACAAAACATCCACTTAACGTAGGCACTTACTTCCCCCAACCAAGAGTTTAGAGGGCTAGAAGGGAGATGTAGTATGTAGAGTTAAGACTAGCGAAGCCATTATGAGCATTATTATCGTTCATTATCTTTTTTCCATGCCAATCCCATAAGAGAGAGTAAGGATTCCTACTTAATATCCACACGTATGTATTTTTGTTAAGAGAGAGTAAATGCAACTTTTTTGTTATGGAACATAGACTTTACTTATTCATTTTGTAAGTTTTTTGTAGGTTATAATGCTAATAATGTGATAAGGATCTATACCATGGGATCATGCAATATATATCTTAGAAAATATAATAATTATTATATTTATTTATTTATAAGGTATCTGTATATATTTACCACATAATCATGACTTGTTACACGTAAGTGTTGTGTGTAATACTAGTCACATTGTCCTTGATAGACATATGGCAAGGAACTAATATGTGTAATGTTACAATGGGTAGATGATGAGGTGAAATTAGATAAATTTATTTTTGTAATTATTAATTATAAATAATTTTTAAGTAAATATATATAATAATTATAATGTATAATTAAATGTATTCATATAATATTGTGTATTATTAAAATTATTATTTATTTATAAATTATAAGTTTAAGCTTATTTAGTGGTTTCATTGGTTTTAACTATTAAATTATTCAATTTTATATATTTAATTAAAATAATGTGGTAACTTTTATATCTTTAAACTTTCTTTATGGGAAGCTTTGGTAAATTCTTTATGTGGTTTGTTTTTAGTAAGTTTTCTTAACTTTCTTTACAAAAGCAATAAAATCATGCACAAAATAGGAGAATGTGGTAAAGACTTAGTTTTGTTGTTTCTCCCTCATTCAGAGTTGGAATTCAAAGGTTTCGAAGTCATTTTGGGAGTTTTGGCATGTTCCCAATGTAATGGTGATGTCAAAAAGTCATGATTCAACATATGAAATTTTTTGCAACAACTACAACAAGCTACATGAAATCTCTTAATATATTAAGCTATATAATTTGATTGACCTTTATAATTTCTTTGTAATTAGATAGACAATATGAATGTAAATATATATATAAATAATATTCCATAATAGAGGATAGTAAATCATGACTTTTGTAATGGGGGAGGTTAGGTCATATTGTGTGTTTTCTCTTATTCTTTCTCAGTATGTTAACTTATTCAATTCTTTTATATTTTATGATATTGTTTGTATTTAATATTTGTGACATTAGATTTATCATGTGATATGCTTTCCAATAGAGATATCTGAGCTTTTTTATGCTCTAACTTTTGATCATTTGGTATTTTATATGAAGACGAGTATTGTAGCCCAATCAAGATCTACAAGGCAAACTATTACAAACAAAAGTTATAGTCACAAAAGTTGCGTCATGTTTCTCATGCTTCAAAACTTTCAATTTCTTTACTTAACTACATTGATTAGTTCATAGATCTATTTTTTGAAAAGAATGATTAAATTTTGAATGATTATATGGGTTACCTTAACTCCAAAATCTCAAAGTCTTGATCATGACTATACTCTCAAATCCTTCTATGGAGCTATCTTCCAAGTTTTGTGAAGCTATTTTCCAAGTAATGTAACTTTCTTTCTATTTATAATTTGAAGATGACACAAGAACAAAGATTTAGAGATTGAAAATATCTACAATTCTTTTTAGAGGTATATTTCCAAATTCTAAGTATTTCGTGAGATATTCCAATTATAAAGTGACCCTAAACCCATATTTCACAGTAGTAAGCAAAACTGTCAATAAACTTTGGGCTCTATTTTCTCTCTTAACTTTTGAATTGGCAAGTCATTTAATAGGAGATGATTGATAGAACTTTTAGTTATACATAACTCTCTAGTTATTATTTTAAAGTGAATCTGAATACTTAGAAAGTTATTTGCATCAAAAGTAAACCTTCAAACTAACCCACCCAATCTTGCCCAAAATTTTCAACTCAAATCTATATAGTGACCTAGTTTCTCCTTAAAATAACTTTTAATTTCCTTAGAATTTAGATGTATTACAAAAATAAAAGTTGTAGCTTATCAAAAGAACTATAACTTGTATTAGAGATGGTTTTCACTAAATACGCATAGTTTTAAGTTAATCTTGGCCAAAGTAATCCCTTGGTCTAATTTTGTAATTTTGTCCAAAACTATGTTATAACCTATTTATGTTAGGTAACCCTATTTTACATTTTAACTTCAGTTAAAATATGGATATGATGATTTATTATCTTTCTAAGTATTTTCCATGTCCATTGGTAATCCTAGTATAGATTCGCCATATGAGATAGTACGAGTAACTAGTGTTGTAGATTCACCGCATGAGGTGACATCACAGGCTCACAATGAAGATTTGTTGCATGAGGTAGTATCGATCTATTGCTGTGTGCAAATTCACCGTATGAGGCAGTATGAACGATTTGTGGTGCAAATTTGTCATATGATGTAGCACTTGGGTGTGGCTGATTACCTATATCTATTATGGAGTTTGAAAGTGTAGATTTGTCGTATGTGATAGCACTAATATGTTGAAGTTAAATTTTATCTAGCCTGATTAGTAATGATATTCTAATTTATCAAAATATGGCACATATTCCATATTCTAGTGGTATGGGATACTAGAATGTATAGTATGTGGGTGACAAAGTACTTGAGTTATATATGCTTTTGTCATGAGCATGTTAAAGTTGTAGTAATTTTTATTTAAGCATTGATCATTCATGTCTCTTTCAATAGGAATGCACGTAATTGAGGATATTTGCTTTTTAACAGAAGAGTATGTTATTAAAAATAGAGTTTACTTGTCATTTTGTAAGTTTTTTGTAGTTATAAGGCCAACAATGTGATAGGGATCTATACCATGGAATCATGCAAATAGACATTATTAAAAATACTATAATAACAAGATAATTTAAAATGTATTTATTTATAAGTTTTATTTATCTTTTTGTCACATAATCGTGACTTATTACATGTAAGTGCTACATATAATACTGATCATATTGTGCTTGATAGACAAATGGCAAGGAATTAATATGTTTAATGTTATAGTGAGTAGATTATTAGGTGGAATTATGTAAATCAATATTTTTAGAATTATTGAATATAAAGAATCCTTAGGTGAATCTATATAGTAAGTATAGTGTATAATAATATGTATCCACATGCTATTGTATGTTATTAAAATTATTATTTATTTGTAAGTTATAAGTTTAAGCTTCTTCAATGATATTCATTAGTTTTTATAGTTAAAATATATATTTAATAAAATAATATTACAATAATAAATTTAAGATACACTTTCATTAAAATAAATTCTCTTTATAAAAAGCTTTGTTAAATTCTTTATGTGATTTATTTTTAGTAAGTTTTCTTAGCTTCTTACAAAAGCGACAAGATTGCATGAAAAACAAAAGAACATGGTAAAAACTTAGTTTTGTTGTTTCTCTCTCATCTGGAATTGAAATTTAAAGCTTTCATAGTTGTTTTGGGGGTTTTGGCATGTTTCGACACAATGGTCATGTCAAAACATCACGATTAAACATACAAAATGTTTTGCATCAATTGTAGCGAATGATAAGAAATCTTTTAAAATAAAATTGTAGTTTAATTGATATTTATAATTTCATTGTAATTACATAGATGATATGAGCATAAATATGTATGTAAATGACATTTCATAATCGAGGATGACAAACCATGACTTTTTTCATATGAGAGGTTGGGCCATATTGTGTATTTCACTTGTTCTTTCTAATTTTCTTAACTTATTCAATTCTTTTATATTTTATAATGTTGTTTGTATTTAATATTTGTGATATTAGATTTACCACATGATTTGGTTTGCAACGATTTCACCCTCTACATGTATGTAGCTGTCTTCCATCACCAAACATCCTTAGGGATTGCTACTAGTGAAGCCTTAGATGTGGCTTAGCATGGAAAATAGCAAAAAGTCCATGCATGATGGTGAGGATGTGGACATTGTGGATGTTGCTCGAAAATGGAAATATGGATATGGTGGAGATTGAGAGATAAGTGCATGAAGGCTTATATCTTACATGAAAGTGAGTAGATGCAAGTGGGTGATGGTAGCAAAGAGATCTTTTGAAATTTAATCATGTTCTCTCTACGAAGATATGCAAATTTCTCAATGGTTGGTATCTACCTTAACTCTATGGGCACATTCCTAACAAGAAAAATAATTTTATACCAACCAATAAAGCCAAGGTCACTTTATTCTGCAATTTAGATTTGTTGGGGAGAACTTTTACTTTGCCCTTGTTAGTTTATGGCATGAGCATGATGCCATTGGATTTACATGAAACTTGGTTTAGGCCCTACCACAAAATGTTTGTTTTTCCCTTGAGGACATACTTAAGCTCGAGTGTCATGTATGGATCTCTTTTCCTAGACTCTTGAACTAGCTAGCTAGTAAGACAAATGCTCTTGCTCAAGCTTTGTGCCAAGTTTTCTATGTGCATTCTTCCTTCAATGGTCTTTAGAAATATTGATAAGATGCCTTGGATGCTATGGGATTGCCAAAATGACCCACTTGTAATTATGGAAGTGTACGATGCTTACAAGGTCAAAATGGCCATGGAGGTCATGTTTCCACCATTTTCAAACTCCTATTATGTTTAGAATGAAACAATACATTTTACAAGAGATTGCCCAAAAAAGGTGTTTCTGAATATTAAAAGTGATCGCTAGTAAGCTAAACCTAAATGAATTTTAATGTGTCTAAATGAGTGGCTTCAAAAAGAAAGGCATCTCTTGTGGAAGAGCACAAGATGGCTTCAAAAAGAAAGGCACACTATAAATCAAGTTAAACAACCTTGTAAAACCAAAGAGGGTGTTATTATGGCTAAGCTTGAAACCACTATCTAACATGACAATAAATTGGCAATAAATTGATGGCAATAAGTGATAAATGCTTTGAAAGCTAACCCTAGGCCCAACCAACATTCATTTAGCACAACAAAACTTACAAGGAATTAACGGCAACAAGCCAAACGCTTCACAAGCCCATGTAGCTAACCAAAAGGGGAAGGATAACATGGGTGACTAGAAGGACAATAAAAAATGAAACAAGAGAATGAAAAACAAAAAATATCACTTAAAAAGTTAATGCTACCATTGGTTTTGGTAGAAATCTCTATGCCACATTGGAAGGAAAGACGAGGACTTCAATAATGCTAATATGGATTATCTTCATGGATAAAGCATCTAAGAATACTACAATTGTAACGTGGCATGTCTAGGGCTTCTATTCTAGAAAAAGAAAAAGAAAACCCTATTGTTCCCTCAAGAAGAGCAAACTTGATGTGGATGTGTTGCAAGAGGTAATTTAAGCAAATGATGGCTAGGAAAATTGATGGATACAAATGCTGTTATGAGGATTCAAGCAAGTGGAGTAGGATATGATGCTTCTATTGAGAGTTAGCCTTAAATCCTTCCTTCTATGAGCTAGTGGCAAAGGTAGTGTACTAGTAATTTCCTTCATGGCTAGTCAATGTATGCATCCAATATTTCTAGCAATGGCTAGAAAATAAGTTGAATCACTACAATCACATTCTTCTTGGTGACTACAATATGATGCTTGATAGGAGATATGTTGTATGAAGATAGTTCTTACTAGGAAATATGTTGTATGCAAAGTCGATGTATCCCTCCCCATTATAGATGCATCAAACACTCTTAAGCTAGAAGCAACTCTAACCCTTTGGAGATGATGTGCCATTTGTAACTAGAGGGTATACTTGTTAAGGTGATACAGATGTGCACTTGGTTTAGGGTCAATGCCAAAGTCATCTTGTGCCATTTGGAGTTGAAGGGTATACTATTAAGATGATATAGATGTGCACTTGGTTCAAGGATGCAAAAGCCATTTGTGCCATGATCCCATAAATAGATTGGTTAGGGTTCCAAACTAAGAATTTGTTTCCCTTTTGTAAATGATGAAAAAGTAAAAAGTTACCTAACTAACTGCATGTAGCCATCCTTAGAATGGTTGGTATTAGGATAAGGATCCACCAACTTTCCATTTAACACACACCTTGTTTTCCAAGCAATTTATAATATCATCCATGTTTACATGTTTTTCCTTAACATTGATAATCTTTCATATCCCTTAACCATGAAGATTGCCCTTGCTACAATGATAACCTTCGATAAGAAGCAATTAGAAGTTGTATTCTATATTTACATATTTGCCTATAAAATCACCTAAAGTCACATATTATTGGCACTATAATGCATAGATTGGGTCCTCAAGTATGGGACACACATAGGGAGTTCCATCTACCCTCCCCTAATGTAGTAGCATATGTTCTTTGCACAATCCCTAGCACTTCCCTTAGATTTTGACTACACATGAAGTTCTAATTGTGTGTATTGAAGCTCATGCCAACTCTTTATCCCTACATCAAAAGAATAAGTTATTTATCCTTCCACATCTTGCAATGCCTCCCTTCTTTGCACTTTTAGTCATGATAATTTTGGAAGGACTCACAATCATATGTATCAACATCAACAACAAATCTATCTCTAGTAAAACCTTGTCATCCACAATTGCTTGAGCTTCCATTTAGCCCGAAAGGAAAATTGCACCACTCATCTTCTAGGACATGAGCTACTTGACCATCAAAAATCATTTCTTTTCCATCAACTTGGCCACTCAAGTCTTAGAATTCTACATCTATGATGTTCGCTATAACACACTATCTTTGGCAGAGTACCAAGGATCTGACACACAACTGGGAGAGGGAAAATGTCAATAGGCTTTAGTAACCACCATAAATAATAGATATTAAAAAGAGTAACTATCAAAAGTAGAAATTATTGGAAAAAAGTCAAAGAAGCTACCAAAAACACCAAGATTGATCAAAAGAGCCATTTTTGAAAGATGTTTAAAAAAAACAATGATCAAAAGTAGTATTTGCTAAAATAGTATGTGAATGTCAATAGCTAGAAATAACAAAAAGGCACCAAGAGGAGAGCTAGAAAATGGTAGGTGAAATCTCAAACATATTTAAGACTCGAAACTATCTTTAGAATATATCTTTATTTAATTTTTAGTCTCATGAATAATCCACAACATGTTAGAGTCGGTTTTTAAAATACTAGCACCACACATAGAATGTTTGTTTTAATATTTGAGCATTGGACTCACTTGTGTGAAAAATGTACAAATATCTAGAAATATTTCATGCATTAAAAATGACCCATGGGCTAAATAGAATAACTACGTGTATGTACTTCTAAATTGTGCAAGCAAGCTGCAAAGGCCTAGTCTAAGATTTCACATTGTCTAGGTAAGAGTATGACTAACGGATTGAGGGTGCCCACCCAAGAAGAAACAAACCTATATAATCATAGAAAGAAACAAACCTATGTAATTGAAGAAATAAATAGTAAAGCACAACATTTCATTGTTTGTAGTAGGCAACATAGCAAAAGCACACTAGGGTGTAGTAAGCTAGACATTTGATACCATGTGTAAGTGCATGGTGAAAGAAGAAGCTAGATGTTTAATACCTTGTGTGAGTGCATGGTATTAAGCTACTATGTGTGAGTGCATAATGAAAGAATAAGCACTAACATAGGGCATGTGTTAGAATATTAGAATGTACTTACAGAATATCTATGAAGACAATATCTAGATATTTAAGAGAACTAGATAAAATGGATCTAGAACATGTGGAGGATACTTTACTAAGAGAAGCTACCATATCCACACCTTTATTGTATATATATGTGTACTCTCACCTATTCCAATGTAAGAGTGTAAGCAAGTGAGCAATACAAGTGTGTGGTGTATTCTCCATCTCATTATCACATTGTCTCTCTCTCTTTCTCTCACCATCACTTTCACTACATGCTATTAGAACACACCTAAGGACCTAGGTTATTAGCTTTCGGCTTTTTTTCTACTCAAGTTAATCCTTAGATTCATTTCTTGCATGTGATCCCGAATCAATTGCTTTATGTGTAGATTTGTTGAATTTAAGTCTATGTCAAGGTAAGTAAACCTTATCCACATGAACCTTATCCTCATTATCTTGAACTCATCTTATCCTGTCCACCTACTTTTTGCCTATTCTTATCATCTTCACCTACTCTTATCTTCTTCATTATTACCTCTTCTTAAGAGAGAGAAATATATTTGTCCTCTTTATCATTATTGTCATCCTTATCTCACCTTATCCCCTCTCTCCACCTACTAGCCATATTTGGCATTTTGAGCTAGACTCTTTCCTTGATTTCCTCACCTACTCTCTTTCTCTTTTTGTTTTCTCTCTTCCTCTCTTTAATTCTCACCTATCTCTCCTTGCCAACTTTGGTATTCTCATCTACTTTATCTTCTCTCTACTTTAGAGAGAGAAGGAGGGATATTGATTCTTTACTTTATTAAGGCATCAACTCTGACTACACAACATTTGGTGGAAATCTATGCTATATGCACACGACAGCTCTAGCTCACAGCTTCAACTCCATGTTGGTATAAACCTGCAATAGGTACAGTCTACTCAGAGCTCTAGCTCAGCTTGCAACAATCACAACAACAACTAGTATCATCTTCCTTCTAGTGGCCACATCAGCATATCCGTTATCACATCATCAACACGACATCTACAATAGCACATTTGTTGAGATGGCAAGCTCAACATGTGCAGACATTGATGATGAACCGCCTGACTAGATGGGTCTGCACGTCTACACTTAGCACGTTGGTAGTCATTATGATACTCACATGACCATTGACTTATCACTTATTATATTTAGTTTGTTACACCTACCTACAACTGGCAAAGACATAGCGCCAGTCGATTGGTGTAGTCAATTATGCACTGTTTGACTTAGTAGGCCACTTTCCTTTATGTTGTATCTTATCTATACTTTGTGTACATTGTATAGTGTGTGAAAGAAGAAAAAGAAGCCAGCAAGAAAACGTTTTGGCCTCCATCTCTCTTCTTGTGTTCTTGAGTGAGCTTCCTCTTGTGTATACAGTGTGTGTTTGGCGTAGCACCTCAAGCAAGTCCCCCCACCACGCGATTCTTGACATGGTATTAAAGTCGCACCATTGAGAGAGGCTGATTTCGAAGGCTGAAGTGAAGGAGAAGAAGCAAGGTTCGAGCAAGCAAGCAACGGGTAAGAAGCTCTCCCATTCTTCCACTCTCTCTCTCTTGGATCGTGCCTATGGAGGCACCGGAAGCAGGGTCGAGCAAAAATCTTAGATTGCTGTGAGATTTGGTGTGTGAGCAGAGCATTGTGTATTTTGCAGATTAGCCCTGTAGGGTTTCCCACAGTTATTTTGGGCATCTGAGGCCGTTTCAGGCCCTGTTTTAGAGCCGCAAGGTTGCGGATAGTAGTTTCAGGGTACACCGTGATTTTGGCTATATTGACCGAAAGTGGGTGCATAGGTTACAAATTGCGAATCTGTAATTTTTGAGGTGTTTGCAGGAAGCAAACATAAGGTTTATTTGCAAACAGGTTGCAGATTACATGTACTATTGAGCAATCACTGAAAAAGGTTACTTGGTGTAGTGCTGTGCACGTGTTGTGAAAGATTGCAGAAGACTAGTTTGCTGTGTTGTATTCTTGTTTGTGATAATGGCAGAGAACAGTGGATCCCATTATTGAGAAGCTCAACAAGAATAACTACCCTTCATGGAAGTTTCGTGTGATGAACTTCCTCATTGGAAAGGGCCTTTATGAGTTTGTTTCATGTGAAGAAAAGGAGCCAGAGCTGGGTATCCCTCCGACTGCAGATGAATTAAAAGCATGAAAAGAATGGAATGCGAAAGACAAAAAGGTGATGTACTGGCTATCTGCAGTCATTGATAATACTATGCTGGGACATATCAGGAATGCAGAAACTTCACATGCAACTTGGACAATTTTTGAGAGCATGTTTTCAATAAATACAAAGGCACGAAAGATCCAACTCAACCAAGAGTTGAATGCCTTGAAGAAAGGGAAAATGTCTGTCAATGAGTATGTGTTGAAGGTGAGGAGCATTGCAGATGCTTTAGCAGCGATTGATGCAATGCTGGATGATGATGATTTGGTTTCATCCACTCTAAGTGGCCCTAACAATGAGAAGGCATGGAAATCATTTGTTACTTTAGTATATGTACGGAAGCCATTTCCAGATTTTGATGAGTTGATCTCTCTCATGATTACTGAAGAGATCAATATGCAGGGTGATTCGTCTGAAAGAAATGGTGAACAGGTCCAAGCATTTTACTCAAGTTCAGGAAGGGGACGTGGTAGATCCTCTTTGAGAGGCCGTGGCATGGGACATGCTGGTGATAACCAGTAAAATAGGTTCAATCAACAGTTTGGTGAAATGCAGGTTTTTGGAGGCAGAGGAAACCTTAGAGGTAGGGGGAGCTCTAGAGGAAGAGGTGGATGGCAGAATAGAGGTTCTGGAAATTCTGCTATTGTTTGCCATTATTGTGGAAAAACAAGACATATTGCAACCAATTGTTACGCTAAGAAGGATGATATTCGCAGTGGTAAACTGTAGCAAGGAAACTATGCATCATCTTCACAACAAAATGAAGACAAAAATGAGTGTTTTTTTGTTATGCAGCATATGATGAATGCAATTACAAGAAAGGGGACACATGATGATGTATGGTATGTCGATTCAGGTGCATCTAATCATATGACCAGTCATGTTGAATGGTTTGGAGAGATGCACAACTTACAAAACCCAGGTTATGTGCAGACGGGTGATGATTCATGCCACCCAATTTCACACATTGGAAAGGTTCCCTTGTCCTTGTATGATGGCCATACAAAGAGTCTGACAGATGTATTACATGTGCCATCAATTACAAAGAATCTAGTGTATGTTGGCCAAATGGTAGAGCAGGGTTTGTAGGTCCAATTCAATGCAAAAGGTTGTTTTGTAGAAGACTTTAATTATAAGTGCAGGTTGGTCGCAAAAGGAAGTAGAGTTGGCCGAATGTTCACTTTAGATACTGGAATTCCTGCAATGGATGTTGCAATGTATGCTAAAGAAAAATGAGTAGTTGCAGATATTTAAATATGGCATAAATGTATTGGACATGCAAATGTGCAAATGTTGAAATTAATGCAGTCCACAGGATTGGTTACAAGGTTTCCTTCTTTTAGAGTTGCAGAATTACATAAAGTCTGTGAAGCATACCAATTTGGTAAGCATGCAAGACAACCCTTCTCGCATGATAGAGAAGTGAGTAGAAAAATACTTGATATAGTGCATACAGATGTTTGGGGGCCTACACAAAATGTATCTCTTGGTGGCAGCAAATACTTTGTCATATTTATTGATGACTGTTCAAGAAAGCTATGGGTATACTTCATGAAGGAAAAAAGTGATGTGTTTGAGCACTTCAAATCTTTTAAGGCAGCTGTTGAAACAGAAACGGGCTTAAAAGTAAAGTGCTTGAGATCAAATGGAGGGGGAGAGTACCTCTCTAATGAGTTCAGTGGTTTCTTGAGAACTCATGGGATAAAGAGGCAATTTACTTGCAAGTATACTCCACAACAAAATGGTGTTATAGAAAGAAAAAACAGGCATATTGCAGAAGTTGCACGGGCATTAATGATTGAAAAGAATATGCCCAAAAATTTTTGGTCTAAGGCTGTCCATACTGCTGTCTATATTATGAATAGAGCTCCCATAGTTGCAGTGCATGGGATGACTCTTGAAGAGTGCTTTATTGGCAAGAAGCCCGATGTATTGCACTTGAAGGTATTTGGATGTGTTGCATATGTTCATGTGCTAGATGAGATATGGAAGAAGCTTGATCCAAAGACTGAAAAATGTATTTTTATTGGTACTCTTTAGAGCAGAAAGGGTATTGTTGTTATAACCCTGTCATAGGTGAGTTCAAAGTGAGCAGGGATGCTATCTTTGATGAGATGGGCAGCTGGTATACACCTACTGGTGATGTATTAGATGATGATAATGATCAGGATAGCTATGTGCAAAAAGAAAAACAAGAATCACAGAGTCTTAGTGGACCATAAACATCATCTGGAACTATACCTACAGTGAGCCCTTGGTCTAGAAGACTAAGGAGTGGCCCCACATCTTCAGGTGGATCTATAAGTGTTGCAAGGAAGGACAAAGGAAAGAAGAAAGTGCTGGATGGTAATGATGCATCTACCATTCATTTGGGATATGATGGAGATTCTAGTGGTTTGGAGAGTTTGGATGATGAGCTTGGCATTCCTTTAGTCAAGATGCCAGATGTACAGAGAGCTCATAGTAATGTAAAGGCTCCATTGAGTGATCCGATGGTACGCAGATCTAGCAGGGTCAGATACCCTGTTAAAAGATTTGGTTTTAAAGGTTATGCAGCTCACCACTATGCTTATATGGTGAAACTAGTTGAGGATGTTGAGCCCACTTGTTTTGAGGATGTTGTTGGTCATGCTCATTGGGATGCAGCAATGGATGAGGAGATGATTGCATTAGAAGCCAATAAGACTTGGGATTTGGTACCCTTACCTAAGGGTAAGAAATCTATTGGCTGTAAGTGGGTTTACAAAGTCAAGCATAATGCAGACGGTTCAGTTAGTAGGTATAAGGCTAGGCTGGTTGCAAAAGGCTATGCTCAAACATATGGCATAGATTATGAAGAGACATTCAGTCCAGTTACTAGGATGGCAACTGTTAGGTGTGTGATTACCTTGGCAGTAGCCAAAGGTTGGAGTTTGCAGCAAATGGATATTAAGAATGCCTTCTTGTATGGTGAATTGCAAGAAGAAGTGTATATGGAGCACCCAGGAGGTTATGAGGATTTAGAGCATCCCACATATGTGTGCAGGTTAAAGAAGGCACTCTATGGGCTGAAGCAAGCACCTAGAGCATGGTCTAACAAGATTGGAGAGTATCTTGCCAATATTGGATTTTGTATTTTTGATGCTGATCACTCTATGTGAGAAAGGGAGATGTAGGTTTGGTCATCATAGTCATCTATGTGGATGACTTGATTATTACAGGTGACAGTGACAATGGGATTGCTGAAGTTAAGGACTTCTTAAAGAAGAAGTTTGAAATGAATATGACTGTCCCAAAGGCAGTATGGCTTGGATATGTTATCCAAGTATGGTATGACAACATGCAAGCCTCTTTCAGTACCATTGGAGCAAAATGTGAAGTTGAGTATTGACGTTGGGGATGAAATAGAAGATCCTGCTATGTTTAAGAGAATAATGGGGAGTTTGATTTACATGACTATCACAAGGCCAGACTTGAGCTATGCTGTTGGCCTTGTCAGCCAATTTATGCAGATGCCTAGAAAGCCTCATTTGGATGCAGTTAGACGTATATTGAGGTATGTGAAGTCCACTTTACATTATGGACTTTTTTATGAGGCAAGTAAGGACATACATGTCTTTGGATACATAGATGCAGATTGGGCTGGTAGCATGTTAGACAGAAGATCTACACGTGGATTCATATTTTCCCTTGGTAGTGCAGCAGTTACATGGAGCAGCAAAAAGTAACCTACATCTGCTTTATCGAGTATAGAGGCTGAGTATAGAGGTGCTGTTATGGCAGCATGTGAGGTGGTATGGCTGCAAAAGTTATTAGGTGATTAGGATGTGCAAGGAGATGGTCTAGTTATCATTCATTGTGACAACATGAGCAGCATATAGCTAGCTAGGAATCTAGTGTTCCATGCTAGGACAAAACACATTGAGGTGCACTACCACTTTGTGAGAGAGAAGGTACTTGCAGGAGAGATTGACTTGGTATATGTCAGCACACATGATCAGATATCTGACATTTTCACAAAGGTATTGGGTGCAGAGAAGCTGCGAAAGTTCCGAAGCTTACTTGGAGTTGCAGAGATAGAGTTGAGCTTGAGGGGGAGTATTGAGATGGCAAGCTCAACACGTGTGGACATTGATGATGGACCACTTGACTAGATAGATGGGTCTGCACGTCTACACTTAGCACGTTGGTGGTCATTATGATACTCAAATGGCTATTGACTTATCACTTATTATATTTAGTTTGTTACACCTACCTACAGCTGGCAAAGACATAGCGCTAGTCAATTAGTGTAGTCGGTTATCCAGTGTTTGACTTAGTAGGCCACTTTCCTTCATGTTGTATATTATCTATACTTTGTGTACATTGTATAGTGTGTGGAAGAAGAAGAAGAAGCTAGCAAGAAAATGTTTTGGCCTCCATCTCTCTTCTTGTGTTCTTGAGTGAGCTTCCTCTTGTGTATACAGTGTGTGTTTGGCATAGCACCTCAAGCAAGTCCCCCCACCACACTATTCTTGACAACATTGGCATCATAGGCACAATACATAGTCAATTCCAATCATCCGTCAACAGTACACATCATCAATGACTTCAATTCCAGTTATTACCATCGCAGCATACTCAACTCCACCTGTGGCCTACTCAAGGGCAACCATTCAATGACAATCATCGTTAGGCAGATTTGATGGCCTTACAACTACGCCATCCATGTCAACCAACAACTCAATATTCTCGGGACCTCTACATCAAGTGCACAATCAATGGCACTATCTTAACAAATTCGATGATTGCACCAACTAGCATCAGTGCAAATCACAGCATCAACTGTGTCATCCTCAGTGACATCACGTGTAGATTTGATGTCCTCCATCACCTCCCGCAATTAATGAAACTTGTCTGATCCAATAAGCTTTTAAGATTATTAAGGTATTAAAACCTTAGTACTCTATAAGCCCACATTCACATTGAAGCAACCAAGTGCTTGTTCACATGCTTTCACACATCCACCACCTTTTGTATCCTCGGTAACTTATGCACACACACAATAATGGGAACTTTGAACTCACCAACACATAGTAGTGGCATGATTGACTGTTAGTATCACTACTCATCTTTGGGCCTATCACTACTCATCTATGGTCCTATCATTGATTCATTGAAGTATTCTCTCCATTTCCTAATCCTCATCCACATCATAGCCTTCTCTCTTATCTTATCCTTGTTAGATAATATCATGCAACACATATATTCCATGCTTGCATCCTCATTAAATCCATTGTTCACTCTCTCTCATCAACTAGTGGAATATATAGAAAATTCTTTGATGAACAACCCCAATTCTCTGCCAAATGAAGGCCCCTCACATCCATCTCTCTTTGACTCTTCCGTTTTGTGCTCTCATGCTCTCAACTCATCCATCCTAATATGGTCTAGGTCTCCTAGACACTCTCAATACTACAATGTTTGTCATCCCTATCAGGCTCTCCTCTTACATCCTAAAATAGATGACTCTACCTCAATTGGAACAAAAATTGAAGAAGGGGATGCCCTTTGCACCTTACATCTTGAGGCCCAAGAAGGCATTGTCCTTGACATCTCTATTGAATTGTATTCTTCAACACATTTGAATGGTACTTTAGTGGCAAGAAGATGGCAAAACCTTTTCAATTTGTCAGTTAACAATGTGGATATGCTACTATTTCTCATAAATTCTGATTGGATATTTCTACCAACCTTCAAGGTCACTCCCTCATCAAGTACATTGCTTTCGCTTCTCTTACATCTCTATGTTCTATCCTATTTCCTTACATTTATCACTCAACATCTAGTCTTTATCTAAACTCTGCTTCAATCTCAAGATCACATCCTGGTTCTTATCTCACACTCTCTATATGGGCTCAATATCCTTATATTCTAAAGGTCACACACACACTCCACTTCACCTATGTACCATTATCTCTTGAACAAATGCAATTGGCACACACTCTTGGCTTTCTCCTACACATTCAGGATTCTCAAAATGTTTCCAAGTGCACATAAAATTCTTATCTCCTTGAGTTTCTCATTTTTACATCACTATTTCTCAATGTGCAATCCTGAATCCCTACACATGATGTTATCCTACCATCATATTCCATCCACACTATATTTGTTTATGTCCCATCAATCCCAATCTATCAAACCATCATTTCTTTCTATCCTATCCCATCCTACCTTCCTCTTGCAATCATCTTGCTCTAATTACATATCCAAATCTCAATCATTATTCTACATTACATGGCAACAACCTCATCAACAATCACAAGTACTCTCTCTTCCAATTTTCTCTCAGTATCATCATGAAATGGTATATCTCTTGCCTTACCCAAATCATCATCTAAAATTGTAACTTTCTCAAATTGGCAAACTATTTTGGCCTTCTAAAGGAGGGAAAAAGAATGGATAAAATACAAAGAAATACTTGTGCACATTTGCACAAACTACTTTGTATGGATAAAAGAGCGCATTGACACTAAGTATGCTATTATTGAAGATGTGATACTCAACTCTTGGAGTCCTGGCAAAGACAATATACTTGAAATTGCTCATCAATCACTTGCTATTTTACACCATTGTATTCATCAACAATCTTCCCAAAAATCATGTGACAAGCACCTTATCAATCTCTATCTTACTATGGTATCTAGTAACATTGGGATCATATTTCCATCTATAAACATGCTCTCATAGTTATTTCACTCCACAACTATCAAGCTTCAATTGAAATACATCATCTATCTACATGATGAGCCCACAGTCTTTCATGAAGCAAACTATGGTGATTAGTGCTTCATCAAGATATCCATCAACCAAAGCCCAAAGATCTTCATCATCAACCTTCATCATTGCAAGCAAAGATTGATTTATATCTTTAACAACAAGGACAAGATCTCATGCTATAGTCATCATTGTAATCTTACTTCTCTTGTAGCCAAAATGATTGGCAGAAATTTCTTGTACTACAAAAGAAAATCCTATTTTCTTTTGAGAAGGTAGGAATAATATTAGAAGATATTGTTAACAAAATTCTAGAGAGAGGAAATGTTAGAATATTAGAATGTACTTAGAGAATATCTAGGAAGACAATATCTAGATATTTAGGAGAATTAGATAAGATGGATCTAGAACATGTGGAGGATACTTTACTAAGAGAAGCTACCATATCCACATCTTTATTGCATATAATGTGTACTCTCACCTATTCCAATGTAAGAGTGTAAGCAAGTGAGCAATACAAGTGTGTGGTTCATTCTCCATCTCATTGTCACATTATCTATCTCTCTTTCTCTCACCATCAATTCCACTACAGCAGGAACACCACATAATGAGTAGAATAGGATAGAACAATGAGCTTAGAGAGAGTGATAGAATGAGAATGAAGTGCAATACCACTAGGGTAACCATCATGTAGTGACAACCATTCTCTCTCTCTCTCTCTCTCTCTCTCAAGATGTTAGGAGATGCTATGAGGATGGTAGATGGGGAGGAGAAAGTGCAATATATATATAGTCTATAGAGGAGCCGAGACTCAAGGGGGATCAAGTTGGCCAACTAAAGCCTATGAAATGCACTATGATATATATATAGCTAACATGGCTACCATCCCTCACTGAACTACACATTGTTGGTATTACATTTTCATTGATAACATTGGAGAGCCAAAAGTCCATCTTGTAAGAGGCTTGATCCCACTCTTATACAAAGGAATTTTGAGTCTCCTTAGGGACTATAATCCCATCTTGATGTCCTACATGCATTCTTCTAAAGAAAGAGCCTTGCTATGAAGATGGAAATACCTTTGGTTAAAATTATTTATAGTAAATGATTAATACCACATAAGACCATGTGAATTGAGCTAGTAAATTCCCATTTGATTGTTGAAACTCTCTTCTAAGTGGTTATCTATATCCATAGGTTGCAAGAGCTGATGTGAAATAAGGACCCTATTTGGCATTATGCTTCTAACAATGGCTCACCATAAGAGGACACATGATGTAAGGTTTGATGGAATAATATATGGCTAAGGACACCATGGGATTTAATTGAATGCACTACTACCATTACACCATAGGTGCATCAAGATGAAAATCACCAAGATAGATACTAAGAACACATGAAATCACTGGTAATGTCACTCTTCACAAAGATATATTTTGTATTAGACTAAGGTACATGAACATGCATATGTTATTTACAATGAGTTACATTAGAGGCAAGATATGGATATTCTCAAACCAAAGCATAAGAGTATAGGACATACTAAAGATTCCGTAAACAAGATGGGAGATAGATGAGCATTAGCACTATCTTTCTAAGGAAAAGTTTGGTCCCGTTTGTTGGGTTATGGCATCCCTTGATTGATACTTCAATTCTACCTTTCAGAAATTCAAAGATGTTGAGATTCATTAACACAACCTTGAGCAAGTGGTAGTCATGTCTATACAAGACATGAAAAATCTATGTATACACTTCTTTAGAGTCTTACCACCAATGACTCTAATGACTAGGTTGACACCATAAAGGATTATCCTAGGGTGAGTAAATATACATTTACAAAGCTATAAAAAGTTGGGATCCTAACCCCTAAGCTAGATGGTGTCCATGAGACTATATGAAGATCCAAAATATAAGTTTTTCCACCATCAAATATTCTAAAGGAGATCTACTTTAATACACTATCATAGAATTATCCACCATACCCGTGATCGGTTTGTGGGATAGTAAGAGACTTAGGAACAAATTCATAGCTATCCTTGTGTTCCTTTATGTTTATTTATCAATTTGTGATAGGACACACCATGGCTTATCTAACTTCATAAATTTGGTCTCCTATTGTTAACCAAATGCAAGTTTGGATGCAAGTCCAAGTCCAACAAGCAAAGGAAAGAGTGGTCAAGAGCCTACTCAAAATTTAAAGGGAAGCTAACTAGGATGCATGAAAAAGATTGAAAATTTTTGTAAAAATTTCAAGATTGAGAGATAAAGACACAATGAAGACTAAAAGCCCAAGATGGAAGCTGGCAAAGTCTAAAAACATGGGAAATAGCAAAGATCTAGAAATGAAATAAATTTAACATTTGTTGGTCAAAACTCCTTGAATTTTAAAAAAATATTTCGAGCACCAAACTCACTCCCATGCGTTTTGTAATTTAATTTGTTGCACATTAATAGGCGCCAATAATAACCGAGTCAGAAAAATCAAGTGGGAAAACTTGATTAGGACATTAATGATCCTAAGGGCACACATGAATAGAGTTTTGGATCATGGGAACTTCAAAAACTAGGCCCTACCCAATTGTAAAAGAGGAAACCGATATTCAAGTGGGGAAAAAACCTTAATCAAGTCATTCCAATGGTTGCAAAGTAAACAAAGCTTATCTTTTCTCATCCTCATGTCACAACTCTCTTTATGGAAGCTTTTTTGTGCATGCAAGTTTGAGAATTGAAGCAAGGAGGGTGTCTCTTATCAATCCAATCTTGTCTTGCTTTTATAATCTCAGTTGCAAAATTCTCAATCTCATCTCATCACCTTCTTGGGTCAGGCTTAAGATTGAGAGGTAGAGAGATAGAGAATTGATGAATAGAGAAGTAGAGCTTGAGAGGCGCGCACACACACACACACACACACACACACACACACACACACACACACACACACACACACACACACACACACACACACACACACACTACATGTATGTATGTATGTATGTATGTATGTACATACATGTATGTGTGTACACATACACACATGTATGTATGTATGTATGTATGTATGTATGTATGTATGTATGTATGTATGTGTGTGTATGTGTGTATGTGTGTGTGTGTGTATGTATGCATGTATGTGTGTGTGTGTGTTGTGTGTAGAGAGAGAGAGAGAGAGAGAGAGAGAGAGAGAGAGAGAGAGAGAGAGAGAGAGAGAGAGAGAGAGAGAGAGAGAGAGAGAGAGAGAGAGAGAGAGAGAGAGAGAGAGGTATTGCTCAAATTGGAGGGATGCGAGACTTGGTGATATGCATAGCCAAAGGGGTCATTAGAGCTTGGGAGTTATCATGTATACCTAGACTACAACCATTGGTGAGTTTTCTTGGATCTACTATTGGTTTGATTTAATTTGCATAGCTTGGTAGAGTCACGAGTTCTATTTTCAACTAGCTAAGCTAGCGGATATTTGTGGTAGAAGAGCTTGCGAGGTATGAGTCTATGAATTGAGTGAGTGAGGGTCCATGAACCGATATACATTGTTTCGTTTAGATCTAAAAAGGTAGTTGATCCAAACTACATTTAAATTCTATTTTTGAGTCTACAATGGAATCTCACTCGGTTGATATTTTGACCATAGACCATAAGACGAATACATCGGGCTTGAGCGAGATGGGGTTTCTCACAAGGATGAGCTTGATGTGCAAACCTTGTGTGTCATAGATTAGGACAATGAGTTGGAAGGAATTGAAATTTTCCTTCGCTAGGATAGGACGATTGATGTGATTTGTTAGGCTATTATATTTTTTCAATGATTGAACATTTTTGAAAAAATTAAAAAAAATTGCTTTCTTCACTTGTCTAATAATCTTAGATACATGCTTTGAATGATTAGCAAGTGGTTAGATTTTACGAATGCTTCAAAGAAAGGGGTAGTCAAAAAATTGCATACTTTTATTGTTCTTTCACTAATTTTTATTACTTTTTATCATGGAAAAACCAAAACATATCATGGTCCAAGAGTGGGCAACAATTAGCTAGTTGCAGTCTACTCTAGCTACCCGAAAAAGGCAGTGTATGTGTGCATCACCACTGAGAGTTGTTTGCTAAGTTAATCATCATTGAAAAGTGGGAAAAATTTTGGATTAAGAATGTATGCAAGAAGGATGATTGAATAATACTTGAGCAAGTACATGATTTTATAGCTTTTCAGCTTGCACAATCTTCCTTCTTTTTTCTCATGGGATGCACTACATTTGTGTGCGACCTCATTGGATGCCACCTCATCCATCCTTATCCATTCACAACATCTCTTAGATCTAGTTCCCATATGCATCAAAGATGCTTTAAAAAAAACCCCTTGATGCATGGTTGGTCATTACGAATTACCATTGTCATTAGAGATGTGCTTAAAAAATAAGATTGGTCCCCTGCCATACTCATAAGTCAGTGATGTGACTAGGATGTAAGCAAATGACATTGAATTGAATAGGAGTTTTGTCCCCTTGGATACATCATTAGTGCCATTGGTGAGCATTACAATTGTGGGATTTAGAATATGTGTCCATTGGATGGAGATACATTATTGGATTCATTTTATTTAGATACATAATGATTTTGAAATTGCTTGTTTACATAGTTGGCTTGGTTGGAATAGCACACTCTCTCAAAATGACCAAAGCTCTGCAAATTGTGCATTGATGTTCACTTTTTTTTGCAAATCTTTTCTTTGTGATTAGTTAATCCACAATGATTGCATTTGAGCCTTGAGTTCCTTGTACTAATGAAGACATTGCTACAATTAGTGGTTGAAGTTCTCCCATTAGATTTACTTTTACTCTCTCTCCCTCCCTCTCTCTCTCTCTCTCTCTCTCTCTCTCTCTCTCTCTCTAGTAAGGATGCCTCAATGTCATGCAACTTCAAATCTTCCATATATTGGATAATGTTTCAACTAGACTTTGGTAACCATCTACATCATAGCTTGCTAATAAAATAGCTTTGGCCTTATCTTCATCTAATGTTCTTTTTAGAATAGCTAGTTGTTATTTAATGCCCTTATATTTGTTCAAGCTTGTGAGATCTTTTGGGTTGAACTTTAGATTGTAAAGTTGAATTAGTAGTTTCACCTTGGAGTGCTTGGATTAGGTGTTGAAAACTTTGTTGAGCTCCTTCTTTTGCACTTGAAATACCATCAATGTGATGTATGCATTCATCACCTAACCTTGCTACTATATATCCCAATTCTTTCTCATTGTTTTCTTCATATTCCTCTCCTGAGCTTGTTGTGCCTCTCCCACTGATAATTCCCCATAAGATCTTCCACATAAGGAGATATGTCATTTTGGATTGCCAAGTGTGGAATCTAACCCCATGAATTTATCAATTATATCTTGAATTGACATAATGGAGAGGTCCTATTATTGGGTTTATAAACAAATACCCAACAGTGTCTAACTCCATACAATATATTTTGTGGGAGTTACAAAGAGTTTCAGTAGACCTCACATACAATAACGAATCCTTTGTGCTTTTAAAACATCTAGTTTGAGCCTTTTAAGAGTGTGACCTATCTTTTTGATAGATAGTTTCATATGCAATGTGAACAAGAATTGTGAAGGATTGTTTTTTTCAAAAACAATAGTGTGAACACTTTAACGAGTTTGGAGGAGAGAACCAATGCAAATAAGAATTTAGATGAAAAACCAATTTGAGAAGACAATATGAACATGGACTTAAATGATTTGGTTTTAAGTAGGTAGTGTGAATGGGACCTTAAGTGGGTCTTAATTAAGCCTTAGAATAACCAAGGCTATTAAGAAAAGGAGAAGACGAGGAAATCGAATATGCAAGTGACCGTTTGACTGAGTGATGCAAGTCGATGCCGTGGCACAAATTCGATGGCAATGAGCAACTCAACATCCCCCTTTAACAACAAGCAATCAATTTCAGAGCTCTTTCTTGATCCACAAATAAGATCTCTCTTTCTTCTCTCCTTTGTCTACTCCATAGAAGCAAACCATGACCTTGTGGGTGGTATAATCTTACTGCCATCTTTCTCCATAACTAGTCCCCTTAAGCAAGGCCTTTAAGTAGTCCCTTTGTGTAGGTAATCTGGTGGCAAGTGGCCTCAATCCAATGAAGGTTAAACAAGCCCCTTTAATGGTTGCAACCTTCTTCTTATTGATAATAGAAGCCTTCTAAACCATTAATGAACAAATGAAAAAGATGTATCTCAATACCTTCCTTGAATCCAAACACTTGCAAGTTTCAATCCCAAGCCTTTGACTTCTTGAGTAACACCTCCTTGTCTTGAACTACACGGGCCTTGAACCTCTTCAACTTTGTGTAACATGGATGCATCTTTACTTCATAAGCCTCAAGGATGTGGCTTTGATACCACATGAGGAAATTATAAAGGATATGAGAGAGAGCCATTCATAGGAAGAATGTATGCAAGAAGGATAATCGAATTATGCTTAAGCAAGTACATGATTTTATAGCTTTTTAGCTTGCACACTCACCCTTCTCTTTGCTTATGGGATGCATTCTATTTGTGTATGACCTCATTGGCTACCACCTCATCCATTCTTATCCATCCACATCTCTTAGACCTAGTTCCCACATGCATCAACATGCTAACATTATGTTCAAAAAGTTCTGAAATTATGATATATTGAAGTGGGTGATTCATTCAGATAGGTACAACTGTGACTAGCCTAGTCATAGATGGTACTAACAGCTTATTGCATGAATTTGAAGTCTTTGATTGTTGTAATTCTAGGTTTTTGCCAAAAATTCTCTAAAATTTATTGAAATTTTGGTTCAATAACATAAGCATGAATGATGTGTAGGATGCATTCTAAACTAGCCAGTTGAAGGTATGACTAGCTAGCAACTAGGGATTGTCACACACTTGATTGTGTGAGATTTATTTCCTTGATTTATTTTGCAGCATAGCAAGTCCAAAGCCTATTACATGTAGTAATTTGATCTTTTTTTATCATGAGTTCATGATGGATTTTTAGATAGTACACATGGTACTCTGATAGTGCATGATTAGTCCCGTCGAGATGATGAACGTAGTTTTGAGCTGTTTTATTTGAACTCATTGAAAGGATTTGTGCACATTCATATTTTAGTTTCTTATATGTAATTTCTCTTATTTGAGGCTAGTGTGGTTAGTTGCGATTTCCCACTCAGTTGCATGCTCTAGTGGGGTCTTTTAGAACACTAGAGGGCTAGTTTGGGACCCCAATAACACATAGTTTGACCTTATTTGAGATATTTATTTATCAAATAAAGGGTGCTTTGGGTTGGAAGTTGTAGGTTTTGGACTAAAAATTGCAAGTTTTGAACTATCTATGAACTTTCCTCAACTACTAACCCAAACCAGCATGATAGCAAGCTTAAATGTGGCTTCCTAGGCCTAGTCTAGATCATCGGTTTGCTTCTTTAGTGCTTGAGCAAGTTGAGACATTAGTAGCTCAACAATAATTTGCATTTTATTACTAAAAATTTTCGAGTCATTTTTTGAGATCCACTTGAGTAACAAAGGGAGTAGCTCATGACCACTATAGAATGGCAAAACTAGACATTCAGAGCACTTGTATCTCAACCATTCTTATATGTGGTGGAATGTACTTTCTTGCACTCTTTATCCCTAGAGTTCTTACATGTGGCATGCGAAACTCATCATCCACATAGACTCATCCTTAGAACTTTCACCCATGGGATTCTTCCCTTGTGCAACTCTACCCTCTTTTGTGCAATCCTCAACTTGCCACTCCATGGATTATAATTGCCACATCTTTCTTCATGGACTTGAGGTTCAAATATATCCTCAACATGTTGATTTATTTGACCATTATTTCCTACAATTTTCTTTACATACCCATCATCACCACTACTCTCATAGACATCCATGTCAACTGTAGCTTTCAGTCGATACTAAGACTCATACTTATTGAACCTCATATCCCTGCTTATGTGATCCTCCTTAGTGATAGAATTATAACATTTGTAGCCCTTCTTCTAATCTGCATACCTAAGAAAAATGCATTTAACAGCTTTTGATTCCATTTTCTTTCTTAAATCATTGGGGGCATGTACATAGCATACACAACCAAACACCCTAAGGTATGCAACTATGGGTGTCTTGGTATATTCTTCTCATATGGATACTTATGATGCATCATATGGATGCAATATGTACTATCTTAGCCTAATAGGTCAAGGGCATGTGCATATGATTCATCATTGCCCTTGCTCCTTCTGCAATAATCCTATTCTTCCGTTCTACCACAGCATTCTATTGTGGTATATACCTGCATCAAGTAACCTACCTTTTGATCGCATGGTCTCTCAAATAGCAAGAGAACTCATTTGACATATATTCTTCACCATTATTTGATCTCAAACATTTAATATAGCCCCTTCATGGTGCCCAAATTGACCCCTAACCATAGCATCTTACTTGTTAAAGTGGCCAAACTACCCACAATAATTACTTGCACCATCTCTTTGTAGACTAGAGAATCCTCTGCCTCTAGAGTAGGATCTCCCCCTGACTCTAGGCATAAAATCACCATGTCCAAAGGTACTATGACCTCATGCAAAGGTGTTTCCATGACCATGAGATGATCCTCTTACTCCAGATGAGCTTCATGACCTCACTTATGATAAAACACACTATCCTAATTTGCATTCTTTCCACTGCTAGATGCATTTCCCAAGCATTTTTGCAAGTATTTTCCTTTCTAATGTGTAGAATCAATGTCTCTGATATAATATAGATATCCAATGCAATACTTTCCTATTTTTGCTACTCCAATCCTTGTATGCCTTTTTAAAATCTTAAATGGGCTCTTTAGGTAGTTCTAGACATGCATCTTCACCTATAATAAGGTCCCAAAGACCTCTTTCCATCAAGAATTTCTCCATATGGTAGGACCATACACTGTAGTTGTCCTTAGTCAATTTGTCACCCACAATTTGAGTAATTTGTGCATTTTTTGACATCATGATGGCTGCAAACTCAGCAAAACTAGCTGTATGTAATTTGCCAAATTAGTATCCAAGCATGTGAATATCAACTGGTCAAAACAGAGACCATAAAGCATTCAAAATCCCAAAGTAAATGCATATAAATTGGGTTCCATTGCAACAAGTGGCATACATGTGTCTAACTACTACCACATGTACCCATACATCATGCTCATATGTCAAACATTGGCTGTCTAGTAGTAAGAACCAGTGAGAAGGGGGGTCAAACCGTGCCCATATAATCCAAAAGGCATCAAAACATGGGTGTAAAATTGCCTACTATTTTTCTATAGTTTTTCATGCCAAGAATGAGGTCCTAGACAAGCATAACACATAATAACTTTCTTGGAAAATTTTTGACATTTTTTTCCCTTCTAAATTGGCCTCAAATTGGCACTCAAAAATGGCATAAAACCAACCATTAAGCCTTAAACCAAGCTAGTTTACCCTTTGTAGTGTGAACAGTCTAGATGTGAACTAGTTCCACCAAAAAACCAAATTAGTCCTTTGAAGGTGTGAACTTAGATCCTTGAAAATAACCAGTTCAGAACTTGATAGTGTGAACTAGGATAACTAGGATAATGTGGGGGATTACTTGAAGCTTAGAATAAGCCTTTTTTTAAAAAGTTTATAGCCATTGATAATTGGATGATTGCGCTGTTTGTAGCTGTTGTCAAACACACCAGACCTTTGGACTGTTCTTCATGCCACCAATCACTGGGAGTACATATTCAGGTACCACATGATGAAATCTAGAGCATAAAGCTCTTCTAAAGCACTACATGATAAGCAACCAAGCTCTTCTCTCTCTTCACTGTCTTTAAGTCAAACCCCCTACTTCTTTCATAAGGAGACCCTATGGTTCTTTTGTAAGTAGGCCGTGAGCTTCTTCCACAAGCAACCCCCTTGATTAAGCTAGGCTTGAGCTTAAGCAACCCCTTTGCTTTAGCAATCAAAACATGATCCGAACTAGAAAACCCATTGACCTTGCTACCATACATCATTTCTAGCCTCCTTTGGCCTCCTAATACATTCAAAGTTGAGCACTAATGCCCAAAATCTAAGCCCCAATGGCTCTACAATCCGATGTACCTATGGATTAGTCAAAGATTAATATGTGATTTAATGGTGGAAAACAAGCTTTCAACTCAATATAGATCTCGATTTGACATGCTCCTCGATCAAGCTTTCAATCCCACACTCCCGCTCTAATACCAAATGACAAGAATAGAGAAGGATATGCAACATAAGGAGCAATGGCAAGAGATATGGAGGCTCAAGAGTTTTTCTTCTTCATCATATTCATTCTTCTTCTTCCTTTATTATCTATTGATGCAACACACAAGTATCCTCTAAAATGATAGATACATTTTGATCTTTTTTAGAACTCTTCACGCACTCTCTCTACTTTTTATTTATGCATACATAAGATATGAATTATCTTATGCTTTATTTCTCAATAGTGTAATTTGATTGTACATGCACTTGTAGCTACTGTATGCAACAAGGAACATATTTCTTTACATGATGCTTTAGAGAATAAGCATTTGATGGCAGCTATGCAGTAAAAAATAGACTCCATTCATGAAAATGGCACATGAGAGTTATGTGACTTTCTTGCTAGTAAGCATGCTATGGGCACAAAGTTACAAATTGAAACATAGATCTAATGGTAGCATTGATTGCTTTAAGGCAGGTCTTGTTGCCAAAGGGTATCCCAATAGAATGGGATTGACTATGATGAGACATTTGTATCCACTTCATGTACGATCACTATTCATACTGTTATTGCCTTGGCCCATTTTGATTGACATATGTATTAGTTGGATGTGAATATTTTTTGAATGGTGAACTTCATCATGAGGAGGTCTATGTCACCACATAACCTCCTGGTTTTCTTAGAAAGGCTACGGCACCAAAGTATGTTGCATAAGGTCCTGGATGGTTTGAAGCAGGCATCTAGGGCATGGTACAAAGAGATACACGCATATTTGATTGCTCTTGGCTTCAATTATTCACACATTGGAAGTATGCTTTATGTCTACAAAAATGGGGATAAGCTTTTGATTGTCATTCTTTTTGTGGATACTATGTTGTTGATTGGACCTCATGAGACACAAATTTTAGCCTTACACTCTAAATTGTAGCACGCTTTTGATGCCATATATCTTAGTCACTTGCACTACTATCTTGGCATATAGTTTGCTATAGTTGATGGGGGCATTATTTTGCAACAATCTAAGTAGATTAGATAGCTCCTTGAGCATTTTCAAATTCAAGATTACAATCCTATCTCTACTCTAGTTGAGATAGGCCACAAGTTTACATTGGAGGATGTAGGAAATCCATTTGATGCTTCTCTTTATTAATAAGATGTTGGCTCTCTATTGTATTTGTGTAATACATAACCAAATATTCAGATTGGGGTCTCTTAGTTGGCATACTTTATGCACAACCCTAGTACTACACATTGGCAAGTAGTTAAACATGTATTTTGCTATCTTAAAGACACTTAGCCACTAGGCCTTTTTATCCTAGAGCCACTTCTATTTGTTTCCATGCATTCACAAATAGTGATTGGTCTAGTTGCTTTGTCCATGTTGTCCACTAATGGTAATTGTTTCATGCTTGGGTGATTCATGTATTTCTTGGCTAAGCAAGAAGTAGTCTACATTTGGCCACATCTAGCTATGAAGTTGAATACAAGGTAGGCTCTTTATCTACATTAGAATGTGTATGGCTCATATGTCTTTTTGTCGATCTTAGTGTGGGATGATAGTCACCCACTGCTATCTATATTGATAGTCAAAGTGCCATAATAATTGTGAGGAATCTAGTATTTCATGCTTGCACTAAGTACATTGAGGTGCATTATCATTAGGTTAAATAAAGACTCCATGGATGTGGTATTTAGTACCTTAGGGATTGTACTTTCATTATCATTCTTAGGTAGTGGATGTGATCTTCTAACACTGTCTTCTCTCTTGCTATTCACTTATTCACTATGAGTGTGTATGTGCTAATGAATCCTAACCTAACACTCTACTCAATGGTTGGGTGAAAAGTTTGTGGGTGTGTCACACTTAAAGTGCTAAGACTTAATTTTCTTAGTGGCTCTTGTTGTCTAGATAGTCACGTTTAACACTTCATCTCTTTGTGTGTATATGTTGGTTGTGATTTCCCTTGGCTTGATGTTTTTGATGTGTTTCTTATGTGTATCGTCCTCCTTCCTTCTATACTTTCTTCTTAGTGTATGTGCTATTAGCTTTATGTGGTGATCAATTCAAATGTTTCAAATGTCTTGATTTCAAGGTTTCGATTCTTGACCAAAGCATCTCTTTGTTTGTGCTTTTTTAAATTTTTACCCTTCCTTAGTCTTTCTAGTTGCCCTTTTCCTTTTGAGTACCTTGTGATTAACAACCCTATCCAATTTGTCAACATAAGGAGCCTTTCTTGTGGATTAAGGGTTTGGACATATAGGTCATGAACTAACATGCAAGAATGTGTAGGTTTAGCAATAACACTTTGGAAGAATGACTCTCGGTGCCTCCAAGTCTTCTAGAGTTGATAAGTACGTATGTGTTGATGTGACTGGCAATGGATTATCCCTTGCATAAAAATTTTACCTTCTCTCAAAGTCCTAAAGTATAGTATGACTTGTAAGGTTCGATGTGTAAGGAAACCTAGTTGAAGATGTGTGTCAAGATTGAAGTAGTCCCAACAATCACTATTTCAGCATGCACATTAAGCAACTTGTGGTATGACCCTAGGTCATATCTAATGGGTCTTTGGCTTCAAGGTCATTTCGTGCACTATGCTCATTCCATTACTTGCTTCTTGTGACAAACTAAACTCTCTAGTTGGTCAACTTTAGGAAGTTCTAGAACAAACTCGGTGTACCACTTATCTACCTAAAACAAAGGGTACAATTGTGCTTCCAAAACCAAGTTGCACATTCAAGGTGTTTGTAATGAAGTTCCACTCTCAAGATTGCACAAAGCAGTAGAAACCTTGGGTTGCTAATGCAATGTTTGCACTTATTGTGTAAGAGGGTCTATCGATATTCTCCATTATGCCTATGGGTCTCAATTTGTAGAAGGTAAGGTATTGTGCTTCCAACCTTAGACCACTATGTTGAGAATTTCAAAGCTTGACCAGCACATCATTTCAACAATAGAGAAGAGGCTTAAAAAGAGCAATTGAATCAAAAAATCACAACCATTATGGTCTTGCCTAGAACTCAACATTGGACTTGCAATCCTTTGTGTTAGCTCGTGTGTGGCCATACTAGCCAAGTCTTGAATGAAGCATTAGGTTCATTCAAGCTTGATCTTGCTCCTACGGAGATGACGCCTAGTCCTATCCTTTTGTATGGTGATGATTCCTATGGTGGGATCCCATGGATGGTTCCATGATGAATATGGCAATAGTGGTGGTGTTACCTCAAATATGCATGCCTGGATCTTACTATAAGTAGGAGGTGGGGGGTTTCATGTACTACCTTGAGTAGTTGGGGGGTGTTTTTGCAAGCCCAAGGTGCTTCCTCTCATTGCAAGCCAAAGAAATACTTTACTTTTTGCGTTGCAACCACGAGCACCTCCATGCTTTTGCACTTACTTTTGATGATGCTTTTTTGGGCTGCACTCTTGTGTTGCTTCTCTACTCTAGTAGAGGATGATGTCTTGAGTGGCCAACTTGGAGTTGAGTGCCTAGAGAGGGGGTGGATATGCCTCGAGCTGGGCAACGGCTGGTTGCCTTGAGGGGGATGGATGGATGCAAGATGGGTGGCTATGCCCCGAACGGAGGCGGCCGGGTGGCAGCTCTTGCCTCGAGCGGAGGTGCGAGTGATGAATGCCCTGAGGAGGTGCCACTCGAATTGCTTCGAGAGGTGAGGAGGTGGGTTGTCTCGAGTGATGCGATAAGTGCCTTGAGTTGCTGTCAAGGGTAGCGCCGTTATGCTTTGAGTAGGCATGTAGAAGGGAAGATTGCCTCGAGTCGATGGCGCAGCAACTACCCTTGTGGTGTAGGAGGCAATGATTGCCTCAAGTGGGTGAGTGCATGTGGATCACCTCGAGGAGAGACGTAATGCCAATTGCCTCGAGAGGCTAGGGTTGTGTAACTCAAGGCAATCATAGAAATTGTCCCGAGTGTGATGGGAATTGTGTTGAGTGGCAAGGGTTTGGGTTCACGTCGTGTGGTAAGTGAAAAGCACCTTGAGTGGTGAGTAGGGTGCCAACCTCAATCAAGAAGTAGGGTACCCCGAGTGAAGGCACCTCAACTAGGTACGTTGGCATGAAGCACCTTGAGTGCTTGTGCTCATGATTGATCGAGATCCCCTTAGGGAGAATAGCTAGGGGTTCACCTTGAGTGAGTAAGGGAAAGTGGATACCTTGAGTGATGACTGTGATGACCACCTTATGTGTATGAGGTTACTTACCTTGAGCAATGAGATGGTGGAGGTTTATCACAATTGTGTGGGGGTTGGAAGATTGCCTTGAGGGTTCACCTCAAGTGAGTAAGGGGAAGTGGATACCTTGAGTGATGACTCTAATGGCCACCTTGTGTGTATGAGGTTACTCACCTTGAGCAATGAGATGGAGGGTTATCACAATTGTGTGGGGGTTGGAAGATTACCTCCAGCTTGTTGGTGCCTATCTCTAGTAGGAAAGAAAATCAATCCATCACCTTAAGTGGATTGATCCAACCACCTCAAGTGAATAGTTGAAGACCACCTTGAGCTCAAGAGCATGAAGTCTACCTTTGAGTAGGTAAAAGAACATGCAGGGAGAATCACCTCAAGTGTGTCAAGGCAATCACTTTGAATGTAGTTCGTAGTCTTACCTCAAGTTGTGGCTACAATGATGACTACCTCAAGTGGGTTTCATGCATCACCTCAAGCTAAGAATCACATTGATTACTTCAAATATGGGGATTTGGCAAGGGTCATCTTGAGTGAAACTTGATACATCAAGCTACAAGTTTTTGCAATTGATGATCTTTCGAGTTTGTGTTGAATGGTAGCACTTACCTTAACAAGCAATGGCTTTTCTTACCTCGATTAGGGTTTCTATCACCTTAAGTGTGAGTTGAGGACTATGAGTACCTTGAGCACATACTATGAGATCACTTCTTACATTGAGTTTATAAAACGCATGGTAGGAGTGATTGTGTTGATGCAAGCCCTTAAGACCATGACTATGGAGATCAAGGTCATGAGGATAGTGATATTAATGATGAGGACAATGATTGTCTTAGTGATTGGTCTCAACCTAAGTTTGCACACTCGAGTGATTGTCTTAGTGATTGGTCTCACACACTTGAGTGATTGTTTTACCTTTGTCACTATGTGACCCTACTCACATCTCAATTGTGAGATTACAAGATCATGCTGCAAATAGTGAAAAAGACAGTGCTGGGATGGGTTTGGCTAGCCTATATGATGGTCTTTTGAGTTCTCAATGAGGGTGGCTATTGTCCTAGGAGAGTGGTAATGCACACCTTGGTGTGGGTGGTTATAGGAGTGTAGATGATGCTCACAAAGATAAGTATGATGAGAGGGCTAAAGCACCTCATGACAGTCGATGAAGATGATGAAGTCAAGAATGCTCACAATACAGTAGTGATGGTGGTGCCCAACAATGATCTCAACAAAGTTGTGGCTATGAGGAGGAAAAGATCCAATCAAGAGAATGGTCTTATCTCCCTATTTTCTTTCATTTGCATGTGCTACTGTAATTTCTAGATACAACCAAGTGCGAGCATGATGTCAAGATGGAGGCCTCTGACATCGTGAGGCCAAAAGAGAGGTCCAACATATGCTTCCACATGCAAGATGGTCTTTGCAAGTCTACCAAGTGGCTGGGATTCTAATTAGATATCCAAGTGCACCGCAATCAAGGAGATGAGATAGAATGAGGCATCCAATAGATAGATTGACATATAATGGCTTCATGCATATGCATTATGCATACATTGTATTGTATATTTAGCATATCGAGCCTATTTGTTTTGAAGAGGTGGTTGAAAACAAAGATTGGAAGAATGCAATGGATGAAGAGATAGATGCACTTGACAAAGAACATGACATGGGACTTGAGTTGCCTTATGGCGGCAAGAAGGAAATTGGTTGCAAGTGGGTATACAACGTCAAGTGCAAATCTATTATGGTTTATTGGAGAGACACAAGACAAGGTCAAATGCAAAATGTTATGCTCAAACATATGGTTTGGATTATGAAGAGACATTTAGTTCAATGCCTAAGATGACTCTAGTGAAATTGGTCATTGCATTGGCTTCTATCCCTAGTCAAAAAGTATACCAAATGGACATAAAGAATGTGTTTTTGAATGGAAATTAGAGGAAGAAGTATACATAGATCAACTAGAAGGGTACATTCACCATAAATATTTGCATTACGTGTGCAAATTGAGGAAGGCATTATATGGATTGAAGCAAGCACCAAGAGCTTGGTGTGAGAGGATCCATAAGTTCTTATGTAGAATGGATTTTAGCAAAGGATGGTTGTGCTTGTCTATGTCGATGATCCCATCATTACAGGTCCTATAGAAAGAGAGATTGTTGAAGTAAAGCATGGGTTGCATAAGGAGTTTGACATTAAGGACCTGGGCTTATTGAGGTACTTTATTGGCATTGAGGTGCTTGATACTCCACATGGAGTTTGGCTAATGTAGAGAAATACTCCTTGGAGATGCCAGAGAAGTAGGGAATGACAGGATGTAAGCCAGTGGATACATCTTTGGATCAAGACATTAACATGGTGGATGATGGCTAGTATGTGGAAGATGTCACTATTTTGAGGAAGATGGTTGGTGTCTAATCTACCTAACCATTACCAGACTTGACTTGAGTTACTCAGTGAGAGGAAACCATGCAAATCACATTTGGATGTAGTGAGGAAAGTCTTGAGATATGTGAAGAAGACAATCAGCATTGCCTTGTTCTGTGGAGAAAGGGATCAAACCTACATTGTTTGGCTACACAGATGCAAACTAGGTTGAAAGTATCATGGATAGGAGATCCACTAGCAGTTATGCATTCTCATTTTGTTCAACCATGGTATGTTCGAGTAGCAAGAAGCAACCTATAGTTGCTCTAGCTAGCACAAAAGTGAAGTATAGAGGTATTGCATTAGTAGCATATGAGCAAACATGGCTAAGATTGTTCCTATGTGATATGGGGATAGAGATAGATAATGGAGTTATCATGTATTGTGATAACATTATCAGCATCATACTAGTAAAGAACCCAATCTACCATGCAAGGACAAAGCATATCAAAGTGCACTACCATTTCATTAGAGAAAAGGTTATGGATGGAGAGAGAGACTTGGTACATGTCAAAACCAATGACCAAGTCGTTGATATCTTTATTGAAGCATTAGATAAGAATAAGTTTGAGTATTTTAGGAGTGCACTTGGGGTATTGTATTTGCAAGCTCATTCTAAGTTTGAGGGGGAGTGTTGAGAAATAAAGCATAGGATATTTCATGTCCTATGTATGCATAAATAAGAAGTAGAGAGTGTGTGTGAAGAGTCCTAAAAAAAAGGTCAAAAGGCATATATCACTTTAGACGATACTTGTGTGGTGCATCAATAGAGAATAAAGGAAGAAGAAGAAAGATAAAGAAGAAAAACTTTTGAGCCTCCATATATTCCATTGCTCCTTCCATTGCAAATCCTTCTCTATTCTTATCATACCCAGTGCATGGTGACTAGCTGCTCTAGCTCTATTGAGAAGTGGAATGGATTGTTTGCTATTTCATTATGTGTCAAATAGCCATCTAAGAACTATTTTAGCTTCCCAAATAGGTGTCCCCTTGACCAGTTCATAACTACCAATGTCTTCATCATTGGGTTAAAAATCAGGCTATTGTTCAACACGTGTTGCTACTGCTAAAAATCAGACTATTGTTCAACATGTGTTTGTTGTAGATTTTGTTGCTATAAACCTTCAATAGCTTGTTGAAATTCACCAAAATTGGTTGTGCTTTCTTGAAACAATGGTAAAAAACTGTCAAATATATCCATAAGCCCCACTTGGTTAAATTTTTGTACTCCATGGAGGGTTGACCAACATGTTCAACAAATACCACATCTCAATAAACAAAAATCTTGCTTTTGGAGGGTTGACACAAGTGGTACCCTTTATTTTCTACAATGTGACCAATGAAAATGCATTTGATAGCTTGTCTTGTGATTTATGTCTTCATGTTTGTGGCATTAAAGCATATGCCAAATAATTGAAGGCATGAATGTGTGACACTATTGGTTTTCAATCATTCCAAGTCTCATAAGGCATATACTCAACAACTGCTTTAGTGGGGGTTACAACTTAGCACATACACTACACACATAATAGCATCAAGCCAAAAATTTGGGAGTAGGATATTGTATGAAAGCATGCGATGTTCCATTTCTATCAATTTATGATTCTTTCTTTCGAACATACCATTTTGTTGATGTATGTAAGTCATAGGACATTGATATGTAATGCCCCTTTTACCCAAAAATGAGTTAAACTCTTGTGACATGTATTCTCCCCCTCAATCTATACAAAGTCCAATCAGCTTGCATCCACTACCATTTTCAACCAAGGCTAAGTAGGTTTTAAATCATCCAAACACTTGTGATTTGTGTCTCAAAGCATATGGCCAACAATGATGATTCATTTCAATGAAGGTAACAAAGCACAAGTATCCTTTAATGGATTTGCATGCATGGGTCCACAAACATCCCTATGCACAAGCTATAATTTTTTATTAGCACACATAGATCCACCTTTGGGAAACAAAGCATGATGCATTTTGCCAATAGATACACAACTCTTACATACATTATGACTAGGTGCTTTCAATGTAGGGAAATCAAGCACCATACTTTTGCTTCTCAAGTAAAGAAAACTACCATCATTATGACGACCAAATCAAACATGCCATAACTCAGGGTCATCCACAATGGTGGCATAAGAATATAATGCATACTTTATGCTCTCCCTTCTTATAAATCAACCTGATAGATGCCATTGTGTAATGGGCCAATGAAAATGAGGGCTTCCCCATCACTACAATCATACACATTACATCAATCCATGTGGAATTCAACCACAAAACCACCACATGCAATGATTAAAACTCAAAGCAAGTTTTTCTTTATGCTAAAGCACATGTCAGACCTTGTCAAGGATGATAGTTTTCCCATCTATTGCAATGTGCGAATCTATCCAATGCCTTGGATTGCATATGAAGCATTATTTGCACATACAACCAATCCCCCCTTTTGTACATTTGCATATGATATTGAAAAATTACAAAGGGATGTCATGTGCTTGGAGGCACCGCTGTGAAAATACCATGTACTATTTTTTTAAAGCTATGCATGTGAATAAGGATAATATAAACAACATACAACAAAAGCATCAGATTTATCAATGTCCAAACTTGCTAAATGTGTTGTTGCATCCTTTACACTTGCTCAATTTTCAACAACAATCTTGTTTGATTACTTCCCTTTTTCACTTTCAATCCTTTTCTACATTTCTCAATAACATGCCCCCTTTTTTGCCATAATTACATCTCTTTTTTTTAGCATGCTCATCCTTGGAACTTGAAGAGTCAATGGAAGAAGTTGAAGAGTCAATGGAAGAAGAGTCAATGAAACCCACATGAGGTTACTCTTCTTGGAATAACATTGACATTAATGCAATAGGAGTTAGAGCAGAAGATCCACTAGTGACAGTGGATACACTAGATGCACTTGCAACATTTTATGTAGTGGGACCTGCAACCCTAACATTTGAACCAGATACATAACCCAAAGCTTCTTGACAACTAAAACATGCTTCATCATGTATGCCCACATCGAATAATTAGTGCCATCCAATTTATCGAGATGTGTAGCAAATCATTTTGGTCTACTATTGCTTGTTGCATACAATCAATTTTTCACAACAATTGCTACCAAATGTGTGTCTGTAAGTGCAACAACATGAAAAAGCAAAGAAAAGTCCAAAAGACTTACAAATTTTTGCACAATATTGATGATGGACAAGAAAAATTTGAAATGGAAAAAGGCTCCAATGTCTACAAATGTTGGTATAAAAGATGTAATTAGCCTCAACGTTAACGGATTTTGACAAATTACACAAAAGTCCCAAATTTATTTGTTGAAATTTAGGGTTAAAGTTGAAAATACCAATTTTTTTGTGTGGAATTGGGCAATTTTTGTGCACCAAACACAAAATCCCCAAAGTTTTGGTGGAATTTGGGGTTTTCAAACAACAACCCCTAACATTTTGAAGGGTGAAATTTGATGTTTGTTGCAAAAATCCCTTAAATTTTGTACATATGGAGAGGTTGTGTGTGAATATGGTTTATTTGTGGGAATTATGATGATTAAGACCAAGACCATGAATATTTTAATAATATTCGCTATTGGATTGAACCCATTTGACATAGGTTATTGGCATGCAAAATGGACTATCAAGAAAAATAACATGATAGTTGGTGCACAATTTGCATGCACTACCTCTTGATGGTTGTTAGAAGATGAGGCATGTTACTGGTCAGGGTTTTATAATAGTATGGCAAATGGATAGTGTATAGGCTATTAAACATTTTGTGGGTAGGCAATGTTGTTGAGCAAATGCATCAAACCATGTGACCTTTTAGGCAATTGTTGCGCCTAGAGTAGCTAACAAGTAGGCAACCAACCAACACATTATGGATAGATTATCAAGAATCGATAATGAGGAGATGGCATAGTAAGCACGAGCAAGCTACATAAGGTGTGAATCTTCATGAGTAAATTGTGCAAGTAGATTTACAACACAAATAGACTATAAATAGTAGTAGCCAAGTTTGAGACTCAATGGTAGCTAAAGTGATAACAACTCACAAGCAAAGTGGTAGCAATGATAAGGCAAGTGAACAACAAGAGATAAGAGAGTGCTAGAAGGTCAAATCCACTATGTGAGAATGATAAAGGAAGTACAATTCCTAAGGTACTACTAATCCATCCCACCTCATCTCCTGCTTGTGGCACTTGCTTCTAGGCTTCCAGCCTTGGGAAATCACTTAGCATAGTATTCGGTACCTTTGGCATGAGTTTGGGCATCATTTAAAGCCCGTGGGATCAACCATTGTCTCATTGTTCATGGCACATTTGTTGTAATACCTTTGGGATAGCCCATTCCTCAAAGTTTTGGAGCTCTTACTAATGTCTCTTGTTACTCATTTGATGCTTAAGATTTGGTATATCATCCAAACATATCTTGAGATGCTTTATGGGATGTATTGAGCTTTGGTATATCATCCAAACATATCTTGAGATGCTTTATGGGATGTATTGAGCTTGCATTGGCTCAGTTTATGGGATGTATTGAGCTTTGGTATATCATCCAAACATATCTTGAGATGCTTTATGGGATGTATTAAGCTTTGGTATATCATCCAAACATATCTTGAGATGCATTATGGGATGTATTGAGCTTGCATTGGCTCAGTTTTAGCAAATACTTCACCAATGGACAATGAGCTTTTATCAGGGAAAATTAAAGGCCTATTGCTCTTGGATGTCATTCAGGTGGTTCACATCAATGTATTGATGCTTAACATTGATCTACACACTTGAATATACCATTGAAAGATTTTGAGCTTCGATTTTGAGCTTGGTGATGTTTATTTTAGCTATGGTTACATGCCTTGGTCATTTCAATGACTCATGCAATTATGGGCTTAAAGAATTTATTGGGTTTTATGCTCCTAGCTTATGCTATATGTATATTGGATACTGGGATGTCATGTACTTGATGTTTTGAGCTTGCATTGCTCATTTGGCATTCAATCTTTGTTCCATTGGGAGCTTTCCTGACACTTTGGAATCTACATAGACTTTGGATTTATATAGTTGAGCATGAGCTTACTTTCATCGAGACCATGGGACACTTCTTATACATGCTCTCTTGATACATATTGGATGCACTGATTTAATCACTTACTTTGGACTTGGCAATTATGTCTATCAGTGTGTTAGTGATATTTATGTGGTTCTATATATGTCTTGAGCTTTGCTCAGTGGGTTGTGCATTTGGCAGCTCTCCTCTCTTTACCTTGAGATCTTCTACATGCATGATATCTATGCTTACCACATGTATGGTTACTGACACAGAAATTTGGCCACACTAATTGCTTTATTATCCTTCAGGGTGGCTTGAGCCTCTACTGAATTTGTAGCATAATTAGTGCAAACCAAAATATACTAGTTGGCCATCCTCTTTGCACTGGCTTAATGGGTCCAACAAAATCAATCCACCACTTCTGAAATGGTTCAAGTGGTAGTATAGGATGATCCTGCATCCTGTCCCTGTCAAGAGGTTGACCTTCCTTCAAACATTATAAACACTCTTTAGCATACTAATGAGCATCCCTTAAGATAGTAGGCCACCATAGACTTGCCTATAATCTCTCCTGAACAATGACCACCTAATAGTTTGACATGAGCTTCATGAAGTAGTACATGCTATTCGTATTTAGGCACACACCTTGTCAATACATTATCAACTCCTCTCCTCTACAATGTGTTCATAATAACCTGAAATGCTCTACTCTTTAATGCCAATTTTCTTCTTTGATTTGTTGTAAGATGTGAAGGCATAACCCCTTCCTGTAAGAAATGTAACAACTGATCATAGTATGAATCGGAGTTTATTACTTGAACCTCAAAGAGTTCACTATCAAGAAGCTGATCAAGAACTCCACATCATGGTTCTCCAACCTACTTAGATAATCAGTTATAGCATGTTCTTTTCCTAGAGTATGGATAGCCTTGAAGTCAAACTCTTGTAACAACAACATCCATCTTAAATACATGTTATGCCACTTCACTTGCCCCATAAACCTCATAAATTCCTAGACATTAGTTGGAGCCTTATCTTTTTAAAGAGCTACAATATTTCTTGGATCTATGCTCATGTCTTCTTCAGACAAGACGTGGCCTAAAAGCACACCCCTTTTTGCTGCAAAAACACACTGACTTGAAAGGGTTCAAGGACATTCCAAATCTTCTACATCTCTCAAAACATAACCTAAGATGTTTAAATGCTCTTTCTTGCTACCAAAAACATGGAAATCATCAATAAATACCCTCAAAAATTTGTTAGATATGGCTCAAATGTCTTATGGGTAGCTCCTTGAAACTCAGGAGGTCCATTCTTCAATCCAAATTTCATGACTATGGTAACATATGCTCCCCACTCAATGATGAGGGGTGTCTGATCCATATCTTCTGGATGCATCCTAATTTGATTATATCTTGAAAACCCATCTAGAAAATTGTACATTTCATGGCTTGCTACATAATCAAGGAGAGAGTCAGTAAAATGAATTGGGAATGGATCAATAATAGTATTGAGATATTTGCAATCACACCTATTGCAGCCTCTTTGTATGAGGTAGTTTAGGCTAAGGATATGCAATCTACTTTATCCCATAGGCATAGAGAGGGAGACTGCTACCCATCTAGCAACTATAAAGCATTGTACTTGACTACCACTTTTTCATATATGATGAATGCTTTCCCATTTCAGTTAGTGTCTTGGTCATTGTCAGTCTTATACACAAGATTGCGTTTATGAGTTCAAGTCTCAATCTTGGAACCTAATTCACTTGTGTAACAGGTCAAGTCTTTGTCTATGTCATCATGAGCTTAATGTTCATCTTCCATCCACCATAGCTCCTGCCATGCTCTAGATCCTGTGTCTTTTGACATGGTATTAAAGATTAGTTGAGCATGCCATTGCCTCTCCAGTCTCTTCTCACCTCTGATCATCTCTGCCCAGCAGCTCAGGACTTCATTTTCAACTTCATCTTCATCTTGACCTTAAGTCTGCCATAGCCAAACATCACATACCTCTGTTGAAGCTTCTTGATCTCCTCATCTAGGACCTAACTCTTGAAGCCTTCTTCTAGGGATATCTCCTCTAGGTCAAGACACATCCATTCATCACATCACAACTCGACATTACTCATCGCAAGCTCTAGCATTGCATATTTTTCCAGTTGTTGCCTATTCATGCCTGTAATCAGTTCGTACACCCTGCGTAGTCTATATGTGCAATGATCTTGTCCAAGATCATAGGGCTTTGGAAGCCAATTAGGCAAGTTTCATTCTCGTATAAATTTTTTTGAAAATGATCAAGTATACACTGCACAAAGAGTGAAAAACTAGGGCTGCCCAGAAACCCTAGAGTTGGCAACCATAGCCAACTTCTCAAAAGCTTAATCTTTACATCATTTTCTCTCTCCTGCCACTCAAACAAAGATTCTACCACTTGAATCTAAGCAAACACTTGCCCATCAAGTCATCAATGAGGGAAATTTGAGAAGACTTGGAAGATTTTGAGAGGACATCAACACCAATTTCTTCATTGCTACAAGTCTCAAGCTCATTTTCCACTACATTCCCGTAGCTCAATCCTTGTATTGCCACTCAAAGATTTGTTACAACACTCAAGATTCTAGCAAAGCACCCATTCAAATTAATAAGGAAAGGAAGAAATCAAGTTGCTTAAGCCAAGAGCCAACTCAACAAGAGGATCAGCATCAACACCAAGCTCATCAAGATAGTATCTCTTGATACTAAGTTAGTGCTTCTTAGCACTTGTGCTCTTTAGCACATTCAAGATCAACCCTTTCCTAGTCATTTGGAGTTGATATCCTATCATGGGAAATTCAAATAAGAAATTTTTTATATGGCTACTTCCAATGAAGAGTAACATTACTCTTGTTGCTCATTTCAAGCACATAGAAGATGTGCTTGTCTTACTTGCAGGGAATGATGGAGTTGTGAGCATTCAAGTGCTATCACTGTTTGAAGAAATGCCTCCTATCTTGGAGATAGTACAAGATCTTGAAGACATTTATGTTGCCTCAAAGATAATGATATCTTTGCTTGAGGGGGACATGGACATGAAGACTAATGCAAGGAAAGTCAATGAAGAAGAAGACTAGGAGGACCTAGAAGAGGAGGACGAAAAGAGCAAAGTGAAGAACAAGTACAAAATAAAAAAGAGCAAGTTGAACCACATTGACAAGAAGACCTACAATGAATTAAAGACCTACGTCAAAAGAAATACTAAAAACTGCAAGGGCATGATGGTCCTTGACCCAATTTTTTACTAGCCTTTTTTTTAGCCTTGTAATGCTTGGCCCAAATGCTTTTGACATAAGCTTGTAAACTCCTCATGTAGCCGTGTACTATAGCCTCTGTTCACTTTGTGAGGCCCCTCTTATAGCCTTTGGATGTTCACCATGTTTGTGGTACCCACACTTAGCCGTTTTTGCAATAGCCTCTAGTGTTTTGCCATGTTTATGGTGTGCCCACACTTTCCAGGTGTTGCTCTCACTAAAGCCTCTACACACATTGTGCTTTTTGGTTGTGATTGAGGAGGGGTGTTGAAATATTTGGAAATCACACCTCTTGTAGCCTCTTTGTATGAGGTAGATTAGGCTAAGGATATGCAAGCTACTTTATCCCATAGGCATAGAGAGGGAGACTGCTACCCATCCAGCAACAACTATAAAGCATTGTACTTGACTACCACTTTTTCATATATGATGAATGCAATATCATGATGCTTTTCCATTTCAGTTAGTGTCTTGGTCATTGTCAGCCTTATACACAAGATTGTGTTTATGAGTCCAAGTCTCAATCTTGGAACCTAATTCACTTGTGTAACAGGTCAAGTCTTTGTCTATGTCATCACGAGCTTAATCTTCATCTTCCATCCACCATAGCTCTTGCGATGCTCTAGATCCTGCGTCTTTTGACAAATAGTAGCTATATTTAATTTCTTGTAATCCACACAAATTATGATCTTCCCATTTTCTTGGGCACCACCACTATAGGAGATAATCAAGTGACTTCATTAACCAGTTTGATGAACCCGATCCTCTAAAAGCTTGTCAATTTCTTCTTCGACTGTTTGGCATAGTTAGGGATCATTCTATATCTTTTTTGAATGATTGGCTTAGCATCTTTCTTTAAATTTATCCTATACTAACACACAATTGGATCAAATCCTTTCATGTCCATATAATCCCAAGCAAAATTATCTTGAAACTCTTTACACAACTTGACAAGATCTTGCTTGAAAATTTCTTCCACAAAAATATTGACCTTAATGGGTTTTGCCTCCCCTTCCATATTCAAATTAATCTCTTGAACCTCATCTTCAACAACCCTTATAGATCTTCTCATTGTGTGCTCATATCTCAACTTAGCTTGAATCATGGCTTTTTGTCCTTCGGCATCCAATACAATCAAAACTATCCATAGGATTATCCACACTAGTTTGCTGCTTTTCAAGTACTTCTTGTTGAGAGACTTCAAGATGACCAATTCCCTAGTCCTGAATTATTTTATATAGCTCATTCCCTGACCTCTCCTAAAATTCAGGCTACTCTTGACATTCAAGAAAGCCTTCAAGATGCTATCCTGAATTGCACTTCATCTACAAGGTCGATAGTCTGCGATGACAGGTCTAGAGGAACTCTTCAAGATTACCTTATTAACTATTGATAATCTAATATCCTTGAGTCCTTTGGAGAGACATACATAATCATTCCCCCAGTCTTGCTTCAATTTGGCCAATTAAACCATGGTCTACCCAAGAGCATTGTATAAGGATCCCCAATATCTGACATTCTTAACATAGCAAAACTCACGTTGAATTTCAGGCCAACCACTCTAATTTGTTGATTCCTAAGAATACCCTAGGTTGTAACCTCCTCTGGTCTGCCATCCCGGACCTAAAATGGGGCTAGACTTAGCTCCCCTTGCTTAGTTGCCAAATATGTATGTTCAGAAAGTATATTAACTCCTGAACCCGCATCTAGCAAGACATCATCATACTTTCTTCTTGCATATTCAATTTGAATGATAGGAACTTGATAATCCACAACTTTTTATTGGTTGGTATGACTTCGGGACAATTAGGAGCTGTTTGATCCTAAACTTATGTATATTTAAGAACTTCATGTGACTTTTGCATGATCTTTAGGAGCAACTTTTCCTTGAATCCTAGTATTAAATAAAAGATTTGCTCCAAGGTTAACTACAGAGAGCATTTTGCTAGAGCTTGAAATAGCTCTTCTGAACCTCCTTCCTAAAAATGTCATGTTGCCTGAGCTTCAAGATACTAATCCTACTAATTGAGATCTAGGGTACCTTGACCCTCCTGATCATCAAGCTCTTCGAGTACTACTTTTTTTGTCATTTTCTATATCTTCTTGACTTGTTTAGTTGCCTTTTCCTGGCTTTCTCTTGTTCTTGCTAATAAAGTTTCAAAGCAACTTAGCTTTTTGTAACTGCTAATACCATTACTTCCTCTTGACAGTCCTCTACTATTGTGATATAGTTAGAACAATCACAATGAGCATGCACACTTACAATATTAGTGTTACATGACACCTCCTTTTCCCTTTCTTGAACCTTCTCTTATTGAATTTGCCTACATCCAGCAACACCTATACCTTTAGAAAATTTTCTTTTCTCATCTTGAATAGGTAACTCTATGGGGATTGCTACAACAATTGGGGCAGTGGATGCTATGGATGAGATGCTCCTGCAAGTCTTCTATCATTGCAAGACCTTGCTATTGGGATTCCTTTCTCCATCTTATGCCTTGCCCAAAGTTCACAGTTTGGTTCGACAAAGTGCCCTTGAGTGCCACAATAGTGGCATGCTCCCATTTGAGTGGTTTGTTGATGTGCTTGAAATTTTCCCTAAGGCTATCTTGCCTGCTGAAGGGAGCTCTCTCACTCAACCCTCGAGACCTACGGACCGCTTATTGGTCAAGCATTTCAAGCCAAGCGGCCATGGCTACCTCTCACATACTTGACACCCTCTCCCTACCTATGGAGTGTAGTGGGCTTACCTTGAGGCTCGATCAAGTACCCTCCTCTCTCTTGCACACTAGTAGCTCCACGATCCTTGATGCAAGCTCGAGCAACCTCAATCCCTCTCCGTCAAGCCCCGTCCTCCATAGCCGTGCGAGACAAGAGAAGAGAAGAAGATGAATAGGGGAGATGGGAAGCTTCTTCTCCTCGATCCCTCACTCTCACAAACTCACTCCCTCACTCTCTCACACTCCCTCACTCCCTTACTCAAGTGCACACAAGAAGGCAAGAAGAAGAGAAGAAGAAGAATACACTTTTTGCCACACACCAAGAATGAATTCTCATTCACTTTTTGAACTTTATATACAAAACCCTCTTTCCCTTGGGAAATCATCCCCTTTTTACATGGCCGCGGCCATGGCCTAGGCCCTTTTTTTCCATTGTTCTTCTATCTTCCTAGCTTCCTTCCTATTGCCCATCTACCTTTACAATATACACGACTACCTTCTTTTACAGGAATAGTATGAACAGCCAAGCTGGGAGGAATGCCTCTCAGCTCATCATAACTCCAGGTGAAGATATCGCGGAACTCTTGGATCAGAGAGACGTACTCCTCGCATTCTTGAACACTCAGCATGGACCCTAATTTGATTGGTCGAGACTTATAAGGCATACCAAGGTCTAGCTCGATAACATCTGTATCTCTTATACGATCTTGGGCCTCTATCGGCTCGTTCAAAGTGATCTGATAGATGTCTTCCGTGGTGGATCCCTCTTTGGACTCATCACTCGATGATGTCTCACTGGTAGATAAATCCTCTAATGTCTCCAATTCTGTAGAAGATAGAGGAGCTCTCTCACTCTGCAGGGACTCAGGATAGGCATCAATTACCACGCGCTAAGCACCTCTGCCGAATATCAGCCGACCAGCGGGTATATCCACTTGGCAGTCCGCTTGCAAGATCCAAGGTCATCCAAGTAATACTTGGTAACTTGGATGCCCTGCAAAACGAATCACCCTAAAATCCAACAGGCATTCTACATTTGCAACAGTGACATGGGCCTTAGTAATGCAGCCTTCCGACTGTCTCAAACTATCATCCGCCATTCTGAGAATTGTGGAGGTATCTTCCTGGATCGCAAGACCCAACCTTTCCATCAGTTCAGAACTCATAATGTTAACAGATGATCCCATGTGGACAATGGCATAATCTACTAATATCCCATCGACATAGGCTGCAACCCTTGGGCAATGCTTCTCAGCATGCTCGAACCAATCATCACGAACTCGCGCAATATTCAAAGGTTCTATGATATACCCGGTACGTAGGATCTTTCTAAATTCCTTGCATACTCCTGGAGAAAGCTTAATAAGCTGTAAAAGGTTCACATCCAGCTTGACTTCGCAAAGAGAGCTCGCCAAATCGAATTCATGATAGTTCGGTAGAGTTTGCTTTTCATGCCAAACCATCCGCTCTTTAGGTCGCTGAACCGGCTTTATTGCCTCTTTTTTAACTTTCACCTTCTTCCTCAGTGGTTCCTTATCCTTCTTAACATCGGCTTTACTCTCCACGGGCTTTAGAGGTCCCCCTTCCATGGCACGATCCAGAACTTGCGTTCCTTTGTCACCCTATTTAGGGTTTCCGTTGACAGGCTTATCCTTGTCGGCCTCTCTACCCTTTTGACCACTTGTACGGACAGCTTGCAGATTAGAGTTTTCACCGTCATTAACACGCACAGCCTCAATCAAACTAACCCCACTACCACTAGGCAACTCCTCCACTGTAGTCTTTGGTCATTGGAGTATTTGTTTAGGTTTGTCTTTTTGCTGGGAATCATTTCCTTGCACACGATGATTAACAGGCCCTGGTTGCCGGCTACCTTGCTGGAGGGAACTAATCTTACTCCAGCAAGTGGCTGCTGAATGGCCAGATTTTCCACAGATGTCGCACTTGACATTTGGACAATTTCGTGGATAGTGTTGCCCACCACACCATTTGCAGCTAAACCTCGAAGGTGCACTCTCATCTGGGTATCTACTTCCTATCAAATTTTGTTGTTTTTTAAGAAAGTTGACATCAACGGCTATTTGTCGATACTGCTCCCTAATCATGTCGGTATAATGCTTCATCATGTCCTTAACCTCGCCAAGAACATTGGAAGCACTCGACTCGTAGCCTTGATCATTACCCTGTTGTTCCATTGGCCTAACAATTCGATTAGGGCACTGGTTGTTGAACCACCGGCATGGTATTAGGATTAACTGCTTGGCCTCCACCATTTGGAGCCATTTGACTGCCCGTAGGCATCGACATGCTAGGGGGAGTTGGTAATAAAAGCACATTCTGCATCATGTTTCCTCTCCCATTAGGATTAGCCATCACTATCCCTTGGCTACCACTGCCATTGGCTATCGCCATATTATTTCCCAATGCTAGACCCATATTCGAATTGCTTCGAGAGGCATAGGCTGCTTGTAGTCGGGATTCCACTTCTTATGCTCGTGTAATGGCAGTATCTATATCCCCCAAAGGGACACTACTCAACTGCAATTGGATATTAAAGTCCAAACCATGCAGAAAATATTGCAATTGGGCAGCTGCGGGGATAGGAATAGAGGTGTCCAACTTACGAAAAACCTCTTTTAGTTTCTTCGCATAAGCACAAATATCCTCGTGTGGTTCTTGGTGGGTCACGTTAAGTACACGCAACCAATATTGCCCACCCCTTTCAGGGGCAAACTCCCTTCGAAAAGCCCCATAAAATGAATCAATATTCAATATGGTTTCGGCTTCTAAACCATGATACCATATGGCAGCTCTTCCTTTGAGAGTCATGTTGAAGAACATCATTAAATGTCCTTCTTCTTGGATGCGATAGTTAAACATCAGCTTTTGAAACTCCTGATGTGGAGTTCCGCATCTTCCTCAGCTAGCCCATTAAAAATGGGTAGTGGATAACCTAGAGCCGGCAAATCCGTCCTTCCTGCAGGAATTGCAATAGGCTACGCCATGACGAAAATTGGATTTGCACTAGGAATAGGGGATGGTGAGGTTACACCTCCTGTACTTGATGTAGACTGCCTTATGGAAGAAAGGGAAGCACTAGAGCTTCCACCTTCTCCTAACTTACTGCTTGTGCCTCCAAGACCACTAGATCCATTCCCTCGTAAGGGTTCGGCACCACTACGCTTAGGGGAATACATCCTAAGAATTTCAGCACGTCGCCTAGCTATTTCATCTCTCTCTTGCTTTTGGATTTTGGCTAGACGATGCTTATCGATGAATAACGGGTCAATCTCAGTATCCTTTGGCATAAACTGCTAACTGGTCCCTAGACAACCAGGATTCGAGGATCGCTACTTCTAAGCAGCTCCCGGAAAATGCACCATTGATGGGACCTAAAACGGACGGCACTGGCTCATGCACTAGCCGACTGATGGGACCTAAAACGGACGGCACTGGCTCATGCACTAGCCGGACCTCTATTATGCGCTCAACAACCCCATGGCCTCGTGGCTAGGAGCGTGGATGACACATACATCATCTTCCTAAACATCTTGCGTTTATATCACGTCTCATAGTCCAACTCTATCCGAATTACCACTCCGCAGAGGGATTCCCAACACATTGCCAAATAGCACGAAGTACAAACATAGGAGGTCCTCCCACTTGACTGCCGTTACCTCACTGCGACTCTCCTACACCTTGGGGATTGGCCCCTCGATGCGTCGCTAAACATATATAACACTATATCGCACATATTTCCACTCAGGGTACCAATTGATCGTATCCAAGAATGTACCATACCTCACTTTCTTTCCCCTAGACCCAATGCTTAGTCTACAGCTTGGACAACCTTACTCACTCAGCGTTGGTCGTGTCTCTAGAAAGCAATTGCCATGCATCCAGGAGATATTGTCTGATACCTTTTATCATTTTATGCTTCATGAAAATTGTGAATGTCCACATGCTCAAACAATTAAGAAAATCAGCATTTTTGCTTAGTGCAAAAGCATTCTTTCAATGAATTTAACTATCGCTCGTATGCGGCGTTGCATGAACCTTGCACCAAAAAATCCTCGTGCTACCAGGTCCTTAATTTTTAATTATCGACCAACCTAAATGGTATGCATAAAAACCAGCAAGCTTTTCATCATTTCATTCAGCATTTAAACACATTTTATACACTCTACCCCCTCACTCGTTTAGGTTGTGCATTATTAATCGGTTTAGTGTTCATTTTCCATATTTTCATTACATAAAAAGCCATAAAAACTCACTAAAACATAAAGGTAGGACTGAACTGAGGCTAAACCTCATACTTCAGACCCCCCATACATCCACAAACATGAATCTTATTTTTCCTTAATTTTCGGCACTCAAAATCTATTTTTCCCCTAATTTTTTCCATTTTCCCTATTTTTCTTGTATTTTTTACAATATTAAATAACTAAAAATTCAAAATGAGTTGTGGGCTGTGGCCCTTAGGTTCATATGTAGCAAAAACACAAATTTAGTTGGTGTGTCTTATTATATTTTCCATTTATATCTCAAAAACACCCAATTTTCCCATATTTTGTGTGTTTTACAGTTTTACACTATTAATTTTATCCACAACACTTATGATTTTCTGATTTTCTGATTTCAAATAGTTGGAAGACATTGCAAACAACATTATAATGCATAATCATCCCATGGGAACAAGTATCCATGAAGCAAATTGCATAAAACATCAATTTCCTTTGTAAAAATGAGATTGGGTTTTTATTTGTCATATCTCGGGACTGATTTCCAGCCATCATTAATGCTCATGACAGTCCACAATCAGCAATCTTCATTCCTCTTGAACCACGGAGCAATCTGGTCTTCATTAGATAAGCATCCGTCATCCATTCTTCTTCTTTTTCTTCACCACATGAATCTGCCTTTAGATGAGAGAGAGGGAGGACAGAGAAAGACTGAAATCAGAATTCTTCATAGAGACCGCCATTTGACGAGCGAGAGGCAGCGATATGATCAGCAAGGAGAAGGTAGACAAGGCCAATGATCATTTGCATAGGTTGTTTGCAGCAGCCATGATGCCTCCTCCATCAACATAGCGCATTTTTCGGTGCCTTTCTGCTCACACCCTCCTCCTTCTCAATCACGTTTTTTTTCATGCTTTTCTTGTTAGGTGGCATAAAATGTTGGGCTCCCAAAAGGCATCACCCATTTGACCACTCTAATGTCCACCTCTTCGCATCTTGACCGGTTTCTTGCCCCGTCCGGACTGTGAATTGAGCTCTGAAAAATCCTGGGCGTCCAGCTCGGCATCCCACATTGGCTGATAACTCTTGTCAACCCGCACGATAGTCTAAAAAATTATGAGAAATCAACAAGTGTTGCTTGGGCGCCTTTAAAGCACTTTGGCGCTTAAAATCGTCCTAGATTGAGCCGCGGCCCTTGACGTTGAATATTTTTCCCTTGATATTCATAATTTTTAGCTATTTTTAAGCACTTCTCGGCACCAAAATTCCGCTCTCATTGGCGACCACGGGATAGGGCAACTCAGCCCGTCGAATCCACGAACATATCTGCACATAAACAACCAAAGGAAGCATCAAGCTGATACAAAACAAATATATGATAAAACTCAGCACAATGCTTACCCTACCCCCTGACAGAACCAAGGCATGAAATCCACAAGGAATAGGCCTAGCATAATTTGATAAAAGGTCCGAAGCTAGTCACTAACCAACCGCTCCAACACGGCCAAACTAAAAAGAACTAGCAAAGAGGTTGCCCTAAGTGGTGGTCTGAACTACCTACCTAACTAAGGACAACACAACCAGGAGCTCCTACTAGGCGAGGACTCCTATAGCCTGATCAAGAAGTATTTTCTTGTAGCACATTTCTTCTTTTAGGGTTTTATTTTATTGACATACTCGGGTATGTAAAAAGGAGGGAGCTGAGCGTAGTGACCCAAGGAGAACAGGGCATCGGCCTCAGGTCCTGTCTCGGTACCCAAGAACCTACCAAGCCCTCGCAAGGCGACACTTAATCCTTTTCTAACACTCACTTTTATTTTCGCTCCAACCTTCCTTATTTTTCCATTTTCTAGCAAGATGCCACCCCTAGGAAGACAAGGCATCAGTCTCGTCCCCAGGAACCTACCAGGCCCTCACAAGGCGATGATCAACTACTCATAAATTTTTCTTTCTTTTCTTTTCTTTGCTAGGGGTTAGAACCCCTTTTTACACACCTTCGTATATTTTTATTTTCTTTAAGATATTCAGGGTTTTTTTTCCATCATCATCATTATTTTTCTTCTGGTAGGCTTCTCTAACTGCCTCACAACTAACAAGAACTCCTAGAATGGCCGCCTAGCAGGCTAGCAGAACAGGGTCACTAGGACTTCCGTCTAAGACAGGTCTTTTAATGCCTGAGAATGTCTTTACAGGAGGCAACGACTACTTAGACCTCCCTCAAACATACTAAACCTAAACCTTGGGACTTCATGCCTTGGACGCCGGTCCCCAACGAGAAACGAAAAACCCCTTAACAAGTACACAAACACATACAACATAAAAACCATAGTACTCATAAAGGAAAGATATCACCTGGATAGGGCCACGAGAAGCTTCCACGCAACAAAAGGCTCCTTCCAAGCTCTTCCTCCGAACCTGTTTAGCACAAAACTCAAACAAGAAACCATTAATTGCACCTGCACTAAACATACAACTGGCCCTCTTGGCCTAATGAAATAAAACACTTCTCCACAAAACTGAATCGGCCCTCTTGGCCTAATGAAAGAAAGCATTCAAAACCTCGCAACACTAGCCCTCTTGGCCTAACGAGATCAAACAAAGTAGCATCTACACACCCTTTCCTAGAAGAGCACAGATATACAATAATAGGCTCCCTTCCAAGGAGGAAAAACAGGCTCGTAGCCCTAAACTAAATGCATAAGGCTATGACCTATTCCTCCTGCATAGATAGCAAGAGGCGTACGCACAATATGTCGTCTAATTAACCTATGGGTCCCAGATAATAACGGTAGATTGGTCTCGGCTACTCTTTGCATCACCCATATCAACCATCGTCTGCCATATATTGAATGTTCTGATAACATCCCCCACAAGCGACCGGGTCGTGTTTCATCATGGATCACAATATCTAGACTAGGACCACAATTAAAGAAGAGTTCTTCTTCATAAGCAAGATTTGCTCATGAATCCGCAAACTGATTCCAATAACGTGGAATCAGCTGAAAAGACACTCTCTCAAACTCTTCAAGTAGGGTCATCGCAGTTCAATGATACATACAAAGAATGGGATTCCGCACTGTGTATATCCCATCTAGCTGATTCAGGATCAACTGGGAATCCCCTTTTACTAACAATCGATGAATACCACCTTGCTTGGCAATATGCAGTCCCATGATCAAGGCTTTATACTCCGCCATATTGTTAGTGAATCCTACCCCGAGATAAGCAGCTAACTTCATCGTAACTCTACGTCGGGGGTCTCGGATTACTACTCCCACACTTCCTTTTTTATTAGGGCCCCTGGACGCTCCATCAAAATATAGTGTATACGTCCACAATGGGTTTACACAGCTGGCCATCGCGAACTCCTCTATTCGTAATTATGATAATCAAAGTTTAGCATGTTGAGAGGATGAACTGACAACTCCATCCCACCTTCTTCATTGAACTCAACAGGGATACTCATCAACAGTCGTAAACAGTGATGTCAGAAGACTTTAATCTCCCACACAAAGGTTTCGTCTTCTTGCTCAATCACTTTATATCCTTTGCTCCACCAGATGAGTTTCCCCTGATGGTATCTTTGCTCCAGATATGGGTGCTCCAAATAAGGGATTAACCGACCCATCAACCAGCTTTAAGCTCTTCCGCAGGTCTCAGATCATCCCCAGCATGGACCTGCAATGCATTTCTTTGTATTAGCAGACTTAGAAGTAATAAGGTTTAATCTTATTAAGATTAACCTTATTCTTAAACTCTACTCCCTGTAAATCAGCTAATAGGGCTATAGACCTATTTTTCCCTAACCTGGCAATCTTGTAGGGCCCATCCCATTTAGGTTCCAATTTCCCTGGGAACAGCTCCCTACACGCATCATATTACAAAACTAGTTGTCCTTTCTTAAAGGTATACTTCTTCCTTTTAGGTCATGCAACTGTTTCATGCGACGTTTAGCCACCTCTTGATGTAACAGGCTGTGCAACTTAAGTTCATCTAGGTGCGCTAAAGTCGTAATCGCTCTAATACGGCGTCTTCACTACCCAAAGAATGGTTTATTGCGAATCTAATGGTCGGTAACTCAATTTCTAAGGGTAAAACGCACTCCTCACCATAAACTAGTTTAAACGACGTGTGGCCAGTGGCTCGCTTGAACGTGGTATTATATGCCCATACTGCCACATATAGCTTCTTATCCAGTCGCGTTTCTTTTCATATACGACTTTCGATAGGATACCCACAAGCTGCTTGTTGGTACTTTCAACTTGTCCATTTGCCTGCGGATTATAAGGGATCGTTTTATTGTGCTTGATTTGCCAAGCCTCAGTCAAGCTTTTGATAACCTTGTTCAGGAAATGGGTACCACGGTCCGACACTAATTCTTTCGGGGGACCAAAATGACATATTATCGGCTTTAAAAGGAAACTAGCAGTTTCTTTAGCATCATCTTTCCTTGTTGCACGTGCTTCTGACCACTTTGTGAAGTAATCACTTGCTACAATAATATACCTCTTTTACACAGTCGACGACGGAGTAATAGGACCCACAAAGTCTATTCCCCACTTCTCAAATGGAAGTATCGCCATAATAGGGGTGAGTGGTCTTTTCCTATTCTCTCGACTATCATGTCGTTGACAAATATCGCATCTCTTAACATACTCGAATGCATCCTAGAAGATGGCAGGCCACCAGTAACCTGCTCGTAAAGCCTTTTGTGCTGTAAGCCGTCTAGCAAAATGACCTCCGGAAGCAGAATCATGGCACTCTTCCAAAATGAATGGCACCTCGTCAGGCATCACACATCGGTGATAGATGTCATCAATCCCTTGCCGATATAATGTGCCTGCGATCAAGGCAAACTTTAATGCATTCTGCCTAATTTTCCTTCTCTCAGCTTTAGATAGTTCGGATCCAGCCTCTCCTGTCGATAAATAATGCGTTATTGCAGCGTACCAGGAGGGAATAGACGCCGTATCTATCTTAAATAATGACTCCATGTCACTACCTTCAACCACAGATTCTTTCGGCTCCCCAAAGTCCACAAGAAATTCCATGATGCCTTGCAACCTTGGTGGCTTACTCCTGATTTCATAATCAAACTCCTGCAAAGTGATTAACCACTTTGCTAGACAATCAGGCGACTGCAACTTATTCATCAATAATCGAAGCCCCTCCACCTTCATATAAAGCACAACTTTCTCGTAGAGAAAATAATGCTTGAACTTCTTGGTCCCAAAGACCATCGCAAGACACAACTTCTCCATGTAGGTATAATTGATCTTTGAAATGCCCAATTTCCGACTAGCAAAGGCTATCGGATGATACCACTTTTCTTCCCAAATTTGGGCTAAACAGCAGGCTAATACTATGCATGGTGGCTGCTGAAAATATATAGAACACCTCACCTCTTTTGGGTGCTTTTAAAACGGGAGCTTTGACTAGCTCCTGCTTCACATCCTGGAATGCTACCTTACAAGGGTTGCTCCATACAAACAAATAGCTGAAGGACAATAGATTTGTAAGCGGCAACATTCTTTTTGCCAAGGCGTTTATGAATCTACGGTAATAACCAACCGAAGACAGAAAGCTATGAACTTCTTTCAGAGTGCGTGGTGGACCCATGGCAACTATGACTTTGACCTTCTTAGGATCTGTCCGCAATACCTACCGAACTGACCACATGGCCCAGCAAGAGCCCATAAGGTACGCCAAAACCGCACTTCCGTGGGTTTAGAGAGATACAAAATTGACTGTAGCGCTCAAAACATTTTCTTAAAATGATCAACTGCCTTTCTCACATGGTGGCGGCTCCTAAGTCATCAATAAACACCTTCAACTCTTCAAGGGATATGTCACCGAATGTCTTATCTACTGTTCGTTGCCACGAACCAGGTGCATTGCATAAACCAAAGGCCATCACATGGTACGCAAAAGTACCAAATACAGTAATAAAAGTTGTTTTCAACTTGTCCTCCTCTGCAATTTCCATCTGGTTATATCCTGCAAAGCAATCCATAAACGAATATATCTCCCTACTCGCTAATTGATCCAAAATCTGGTCAATAAACGGCAGCGGGTAGTAATCCTTAACTGTTTGCTTGTTCAGCTCTCTAAAATCCACACATAATCGGATTTGATTATTTTTCTTCTTCCTGATAACAACGGGTGAACACCATTCTGTGTGTTGAACAAGGAAGATTAAACCAGCTTTTCTCAGCTTCTGTAACTCCTCAAACAGCTCGTCCCTCAATTCGAAAGGCATACGCCTTACTTTCTGTCGTACAGGACGATTACCTTCTTTTACACGAATAGTATGAATAGCTAGGCTGGGAGGAATGCCTCTCAGCTCATCATAACTCCAAGCGAAGATATCGCGGAACTCTTGGATCAGAGAGACGTACTCCTCGCATTCTTGAACACTCAGCATGGACCCTAATTTGATTGGTTGTGACTCATCAGGCGTACCAAGGTCTAGCTCGATAACATCTGCATCTCTTATATGATCTTGGGCCTCTATCGGCTCGTTCAAAGTGATCTGATAGATGTCTTCCATGGTAGATCCCTCTTTGGACTCATCACTCGATGATGTCTCACTGGCGGATAAATCCTCTAATGTCTCCAATTCTGTAGAAGATAGAGGAGCTCTCTCACTCTGCGGGGACTCAGGATAGGCATCAATCACCACACGCTGAGCACCTCTGCCGAATATCAGCCGACCGATGGGTATATCCACTTGGCAGTCCGCTTGCAAGATCCAAGGTCGTCCAAGTAATACTTGGTAACTTGGACGCCCTGTAAAACGAATCACCCTAAAATCCAACAGGCATTCTACATTTGCAACAGTGACATGGACCTTAGTAATGCAGCCTTCCGGCTGTCTCAAACTATCATCCGCCATTCTGAGAATTGTGGAGGTATCTTTCTGGATTGCAAGACCCAACCTTTCCATCAGTTTAGAACTCATAATGTTAACAGATGATCCCGTATCGACAATGGCATAATCTACTAATATCCCATTGACATAGGCTGCAACCCTTGGGTAATACTTCTCAGCATGCTCGAACCAGTCATCACCAACTCGCGCAATACCCAAAGGTTCTACGATATACTCGGTACACGCAGGATCTTTCTAAATTCCTTGCGTACTCCTGGAGAAAGCTTAATCAGCTGTAAAAGGTTCACATCCGGCTTGACTTCGCGAAGAGAGCTCGCCAAATCGAATTCATGATAGTTCGGTAGAGTTTGCTTTTCACGCCAAACCATCCGCTCTTTAGGTCGCTGAACCGGCTTTATTGCCTCTTTTTTAGTTTCACCTTCTTCCTCGGTGGTCCCTTATCCTTCTTAACATCAGCTTTACTCTCCACGAGCTTCAGAGGTCCCCCTTCCATGGTAGGATCCAGAACTTGCGTTCCTTTGTCACCCTGTTTAGGGTTTCCATCGACAAGCTTATCCTTGTCAGCCTCTCTACCCTTTTGACCTCTTGTAAGGACAGCTCGCAGATTAGAGGTTTCAGCGTCATTAACACGCACAGCCTCAATCAAACTAACCCCACTACCACTAGGCAACTCCTCCACTGTAGTCTTTGGTTGTTGGAGTATTTGTTTAGGTCTGTCTTCTCGCTGGGAATCATTTCCTTGCACATGATGATTAACAGGCCCTGGTTTCTGACTACCTCGCTGGAGGGAACTAATCTTACTCCAGCAAGTGGCTGCTGAATGGCCGGATTTTCCACGGATGTCGCATTTGACATTTGGACAATTTCGTGGATAATGTTGCCTACCACACCATTTGCAGCTAAACCTCGAAAGTGCACCCTCATCTGGGTATCCACTTCCTATCAAATTTTGTTGTTTTTTAAGAGAGTTGACATCAACGGCTATTTGTCGATACTACTCTGTAATCATGTCGGTATAATGCTTCATCATGTCCTTAACCTCGCCAAGAACATTGGAAGCGCTCGACTCGTAGCATTGATCATTACCCTGTCGTTCCATTGGCCTAACAATTGGATTAGGCACTGGTTGTTGAACCACCGGTATGATATTAGGATTAACTGCATGGCCTCCACCATTTGGAGCCATTTGACTGCCCGTAGGCATCAACATGCTAGGGGGAGCTGGTAATAAAGGCACATTCTACAGCATGTTCCCTCTCCCATTAGGATTAGCCATTGCTATCCCTTGGCTACCACTGCCATTGGCTATCGCCATATTATTTCCCAATGCTAGACCCATATTCGAATTGCCTCGAGAGGCATAGGCTGCTTGTAGTCGGGATTCCACTTCTTGTGCTCGTGTAATGGCAGTATCTATATCCCCCAAAGGGACACTACTCAACTGCAATTGGATATAAAAGTCCAAACCATGCAAAAAACATTGCAATTGGGCAGATGCGGGGATAGGAATAGAGGTGTCCAACTTACGGAAAACCTCTTTTAGTTTCTTCGCATAAGCACGAATATCCTGGTGTGGTTCTTGGCGGGTCACGTTAAGTACACACAACCAATATTGCCCACCCCTTTTAGGGGCAAACTCCCTTCGAAAAGCCCCATAAAATGAATCAATATTCAATATGGTTCCGGCTTCTAAACCATGATACCATATGGCAGCTCTTCCTTTGAGAGTCATGTTGAAGAACATCATTAAATGTCCTTCTTCTTGGATGCCACAGTTAAACATCAGCTTTTGAAACTCCCTGATGTGGAGTTCCGCATCTTCCTCAACTAGCCCATTAAAAATGGGCAGCGGGTAACCTAGAGCTGGCAGATCCTTCGTTCCTGCAGGAATTGCAATAGGCTACGCCATGACGGAAATTGGATTTGCACTAGGAATAGGGGATGGTGAGGTTACACCTTCTGCACTTGATGTAGACTGCCTTATGGAAGAAAGGGAAGCACTAGAGCTTCCACCTTCTTGTAACTTACTGGTTGTGGCTCCAAGACCACTAGATCCACTCCCTCGTAAGGGTTCAGCACCGCTATGCTTAGGGAAATACCTCCTAAGAATTTCAGCACATCGCCTAGCTCTTTCATCTCTCTCTTGCTTTTGGATTTTGGCTAGACGATGCTTATTGATGAATAACAGGTCAATCTCAGTATCCTTTGGCATAAACTGCTAACTAGTCCCTAGACAACCAGGATTCGAGGACCGCCAGTTCTAAGCGGCTCCCTGCAAACGCACCACTGATGGGACCTAAAACGGGTTGGCACTGGTTCATGCACTAGGTGGACCTCTATCATGCGCTCAACAACCCCACGGCCTCGCGGCCAGGAGCGTGGATGACACATACATCATCTTCCTAAACATCTTGCGTTTGTATCACGTCTCGTAGTCCAACTCTATCCCAATTAACACTCCTCAGAGGGGGTCCCAGCACATTGCCAAATAGCACAAAGTACAAACATAGGAGGTCCTCCCACGGCTGACTGCCGCTACCTCACAGCGACTCTCCTACACCTTGGGGATTGGCCCCTCGATGCGTCGCTAAACATATATAACACTATATCGCACATATTTCCACTCAAGGTATCCAGGAATGTACCATACCTCACTTTCTTTCCCTAGACCCAATGCTTAGCCTCCAGCTTGGACAACCTTACTCACTCAGCGTTGGTCGTATCTCTAGAAAGCAATTGCCATGCATCCAGGAGATATTGTTTGATACCTTTTATCATTTTATGCTTCATGCAAATTGTGAATGTCCAAGTGCTCAAACAATTAAGAAAATCAGTATTTGTGCTTAGTGCAAAAGCATTCTTTCAATGAATTTAACTATCGCTCGTATGCGGCGTTGCATGAACCTAGCACCGAAAAACCCTCTTGCTACCAGGTCCTTAATTTTTAATTATCGACCAACCTAAATGGTATGCATAAAAACCAGCAAGCTTTTCATCATTTCATTCAGCATTTAAATACCTTTTATACACTCTACCCCCTCACTCGTTTAGGTTGTGCATTATTAATCGGTTTAGGGTTCATTTTCCATATTTTCATTGCATAAAAAGCCATAAAAACTCACTAGAACATAAAGGTAGGGCTGAATTGAGGCTAAACCTCATACTTCAGACCCCCCATACATCCACAAACATGAATCTTATTTTTCCTCAATTTTCGGCACTCAAAATCTATTTTTTCCCTATTTTCTCCCAATTTTCCCTATTTTTCTTGTATTTTTTGCAATATTAAGTAACTGAAAATTAAAAATGAGTTGTGGGCTGTGGCCCTTAGGTTCATTTGCGGCAAAAATACAAATTTAGTTGGTGTGTCTTATTATATTTTCCATTTATATCTCAAAAACACCAAATTTCCCCATATTTCGCGTGTTTTACGGGTTTTACACTATTAATTTTATCCACAACGCTTATGATTTTCTGATTTTCTGATTTCAAATAGTTGGAAGACATTGCAAACAACATTATAATGCATAATCATCCCATGGGAACAAGTATCCCCATGAAGCAAATTGCATAAAACATCAATTTCCTTTGTAAAAATGAGATAACCGTTCTTTGCGGGTTGCGGGTTTTTATTTGTCATATCTCGGGACTGATTTTCAGCCACCATTAATGCTCATGACAATCCACAATCAGCAATCTTCATTCCTCTTGAACCACGGAGCAATCCGGTCTTCATTGGACAAGCATCCGTCATCCATTCTTCTTCTTTTTCTTCACCACATGAATCTGCCTTTAGATGAGAGAGAGGGAGGACAGAGAAAGACTGAAATCAGAATTCTTCATAGAGACCACCATTTGACGGGCGAGAGGCAGCGATATGATCAGCAGGGAGAAGGTAGACAAGGCCAATGATCATTTGCATAGGTTGTTTGCAGCAGCCATGATGCCTCCTCCATCAACATAGCGCATTTTTCGGTGCCTTTCTGCTCACTCCCTCTTCCTTCTCAATCAGATTTTTTTTCATGCTTTTCTTGTTAAGTGGCATAAAATGTTGGGCTCCCAAAAGGCATCACCCATTTGACCACTCTAATGTCCACCTCTTCGCATCTTGACCGGTTTCTTGGCCATTTCCCCGTCCGGACTGTGAATTGAGCTCTGAAAAATCCTGGGCGTCTGGCTTGGCATCCCGCATTGGCCAGTAACTCTTGTCAACCCGCATGACAGCCTGAAAAATTATGAAAAATCAACAAGTGTCACTCGGGCGCCTTTAAAGCACTTTGGCGCTTAAAATCGTCCTAGATCGAGCCGCCGCCTTCGACGTTGAATATTTTTCCCTTGATATTCATAATTTTTAGCTATTTTTAAGCACTTCTCAGCACCAAAATTCCGCTCTCAATGTGCCTTGCACTCTTTTACAAAAGTATTGTCTTGCGCTTATTCTTGTGTGTCTTTCTCCTTGATTTAGGACTCTTTTGTGCTTCTTGTGTTTCCACATTTTTCTTGGTGCGCCTTCATCTTTTGCTTTATATTTTTTGGATTTTCCACCTTATTCGTCTAAGGGTTAACATTACCCCCTCCTAGACGAGTGCCAGTCCCATGGCACTGATGCGGAGTGGTTGGAAGGGGTGATGAGTGTAGCTAGATGGCTTTTTTGAGTTTGTATACAAGCCTTGGTTGAAGGTGTGTTGGAGGGATTTATGCCTTTGAAAGGCTTTTGAAGGTTGGATATGAGCCCTGATTGAAGGTGTGTTGGAGGGATTTATGCCTTTGAAATGGAACATTGGGTTGGAGAGATCCCTCTGCTGATCCTCTGCAATTGCCTTCTCTTGCGTTGTTCTAAATGAGCTTCTTCATTCACTTTTTGACTGCTTATGGCATTGCTTGGTGGTGAGTCGGGCGGTGTTGCTGGGGTAGTCAGGTGGCTTTTTGAGTTTGTATATGAGCCCTGGTTGAGGGTGCGTTGGAGGGATTTATGCATTTGAAATTGAAGATAAAGTTGGACGAATCCCTGTGTGGAGAGAGGCGGATATGCGGATCCATCTTTGAAATTGAAGATAAAGTTGGGTAGATCCGTTGTTTGGCCCTTCGTGGTTGCCTTCTCCTACACTATTCCAAATGAGTTTTTTCATTCACTTTTTTTACTGGGGTTGCCTCAATGTGCCTCTGCCTTGGTTTACCTTCATGGGAAGGTTGTCACATAAAATGGCCCTTCTTGTAAGTGGTTGCTAGTCCCGAGACATTGTGGTTTTGAGCTTATGAGGGTTTGATGAGAAAGAGCGGGCGTGTGAGTCGATGCTGATGGGGATGTAGAGGAATTGAGCTTGAAAAGAAACAAATCACCTGGTTCAGGTGGTGGGGGTTGAGGGCTTATTGCATGGATGATGGGGCCGCTGAAGTCAGTGGGTGATGCCTTTGTTTGTACTTGGAAAGAAAAGAAGGTGCACTACCTAGGGGTGTCTTTGCCTTATCATGGAGTTCGTGGTGCACGTGCTTGTGGAATTGGGAGATGGGTCTAAAGCCCCCAGTGGTGTCCCATACTTGAGGACTCAGTTTGTGCATAAGGGAAGTGGGGTGCAGGGGACTTCGGGTGACGGGTCGAACCATAGGCAAGAATTACCTTGCTAGGTATGTCCTACCCTTGATGTGACCTAAGCATGTGTCACAGGAGATGGGGCTAGGTATGGAAACCCTAGGTGTAGTGATTGTGGCGCTCAAGATGCTTTTGGGGGGTTCAATGTTTCCACTTTTTCTTTCTTTCTTTCTTTGTTTTTTTTCTTTTTTTTTCTTTCTCCTCTTTTTTTTTAGTAGATGATTATAGCCGACATTTTGATACAAGGGGTGCTCTTAGGCTCTACCCTGATCTTCCTTAGACGATTCGTGAGGTGGTCTTAGGGACTTAGTCAAAAAGGCGTGGCTCTACAGGTATTTCTTGATGCTAGCCTTTGCATTAAGAGGCGTGGTTGATAAGAAAGGATGATTACACCTCGTAAAGTGGCTACAAGGATCCTCGTACAAAATGAGGGAAGCAGGGTTGCCCTCATCATGAGCCTAGCCATAGCGCAGCTATCTATTCCTAGGTTAATGTCAAAAAAAGAGTGGGGGAAGATGGGCTTTCTCAGCTGCTTGCTTTTGTTTAAGCAAAAACCTAATGATCCTAAGGTAATTACAAGTAGTTATGAAGGTTGGGTCCGGGCAAGAAGAGAAATCCTCGAGGAAGCGGTTGATGGATGGGCGCAAGTCCCCTACTCTAAAGGTCATGCATTCCTTGGGAGTTGCTATGTTGATGTTGTAGATCTTCGGGAAGTTGTATACCTGCCATGCATCCCCCGATCGTAATTTGCTCCGTGTCTATGAGGGCAGGGCATGTAGATAAGATCATTCCGTTCTTCTTATAGCATGCCGCAGAAGGCCATCCATGCATCAAAATTAGTGTCCCAAATTCTCTTTTGCCACTTTGGCTGCGCCTCATAACCTGGGACGGTTTTGGGAACTTGATAGACCTTATCCTGCCAATAGTTTGTGGGTTCCTGCCTCCATTGTGTGATTATGATGCTCCGCTCCTCAACCCATCGGTTCGCTAGAGTATTGCCCAAATGAATGATCCTTTCCACTACCTCCAGGGGTAAGAGTCAGCCCAAGGCTCATGGGTAGAGAAAGGAGAACTCGAAGGGTCAGGATTGGATCTCCCGCTGTTGCCATATAGTCAACTCTTGTGGCCACTTGATGGGATGGTGATCCTCACGTAGTGGCATGGGCTCGTTAGGAAGCTACTGTGGCCATGCTCACGCTCTTTGCTGGGCTTGCCCCAAGTTCCTGTCTTCTTCTTCTTGCAACAATAACGTGCTCGGGAACTTGGGCACCCTCTGGCTCTTCTGGGGGGTAGATCAGGCAAGGGCAGACTAGGCTCTCTGATTTGTGGTTCTTCTTTGAATGCCTCCTTCCTCTGTGTCTTGTTCCATTGTGGGTTGGACTGGGGGTGGATGGGGCTGCTCTTGTTCCTTGAATCCAAGTTCCCTGAGCTCATCGGTGGAGATGCTGGCTTATCGCAAGTAGCTATATTGCTGCTCCTTGGTTATGCTTGTGCTGGTTGGGAGTGCCCACTCTTGCAGGCCATATCTTAAAGCTCTGGTTGTCAATTCCAACTTTCTTTTTATTCTCTCCATCGAATCCTCGCCTCTAACTTGTGTGACATGAAGCATAGTGCTAAAAAAGGCTTTCCTCTATGTGTTGGTGCATGCTTCAGTGGCCTCAGCTCTAGATTCTGCAAGCACCCTCTTGCACTCTGCCACTACAAGGTGTTCTATCAACCCTCGCACTCTTTCAAAGTTGTGCATCTCCCACTGCTGTGCCTTCTCTTCCAGATCTTACTTGCCCCTTTCCATCTCCTGCAACATTTGGGTCTTCTCTATATCCTGGCGGTTCAGCCGCTCTTCAGCTATTCTTCTACCTTGTTAAGATACAGAGAATCACTGGTGGCCCTCTACGAGCCTTTCTGATAGATCTTCAGTAGTTTGCACATGGCTTTCTACCTCCACCAGGAGCAGTTTTCTTTCGGTCATGGCCATGGCCATTAGTCCCTCCACTTCCTATTGGGCGTTTTGTAGGTTGTCTTGTAGGCTCTTGGTGACTTCGTCTATGGTCTCTTCCTTCTCCTTTGACACGACTCCTATCTCTCTCTCTAGCCTTTCTTACTCCCCCATTGTTGACCATAGCTTGAATACTAGGGCATCCTCCTGTTCTTGGCATTGTTCTTCTGATGTGTAGTCTTCTTCTCATTGGCTCTCCTGTAGTTCTGCATACATTGCTTCCACCCGTGCCATTCGTTGTTGGAGCTTAGCGTATTGTTGGATGAGAAGCTTGTGGCCATGCTACTCTGCCACTAGATCTTGGGCTTCATCCTCTAGTCTTTGCCTTAGGTGATCTTCATTCTCTTTTGTCTCCTTTTCTTTAGCACTAAGTTGCTCTTTTAGGTTTCGAATTTATTTCTGATGCTCTATGGCTTGCCGTGTTATCTCTAGCCTTAGAGCTGTGATAACTTCTCTTTCAGCCTCTAGTTCTATAGCCGTGGCCTTCTTCTCTTGCTTAGCCTTCTCTAGCTGGGCTAGGAGTTCAGCTACAAAGGCATCATAGTCTGCAGCCAGGGGCATTGTTGGCGGTGTTGTGGTGGTGGATGTTTCCAACCTTTTCTGCTTTGGGTCTTGCCTTGACTCGGTGTCTGCTTACAATCGGTCTTTTGGCTCTTGCCCTTGGTACTATCTCTTGTACTTTCATGGCTAGGAATTGCATCATGGACATGAGCTGAGTGGTGTCCATGGCAGGCGCTAGCTCCTATGTTGTGTAGGTGGTGGTGGTGGTCTGAGGTGTGAGAGTCGAAGGGAGGGGATGCAATGGGGCCTTGTCCTTTCCTGCAAAAACTCGACCTGCTTCAGCATTGTTGCTTGGTTTGCTTTCGTGCCCTGGGCTCAAGGTGGCCATTTTTCTATGGCCATGGGTCTCCTCTACAGACTTGTGTATGGCCTCCGCCATGTCTTCATCCTCCTTTATCCTTAGCTCCTCCACCTCCTCTTTTGCTCTCCTTCTCCTCTCCATCTCAGCTCTTTGTGATTCTTATTTCACTTTCTTCATTTCTTCCTCCTCTTTTTGCCTTCGTTCTTCTTCCGCCCTTTTGGATTCTTTTTTATCTCTTTTCAGTTCAGCCTGTTCTTCCTTTGTCTTCTCCTCTCTCCTTTGTTGATGGGGCTTCATGGCCTTCTTTTTCTCTTGCGCCTTGGCCTCCTTTTGGGTAGTTTGCACTTTCTGTCCTCCCGGGTCTCGCTGATGGTTCTCTTGCTAGATTTCTCGATATCAGGGCGCGGCAACTACTAGGGTGTCTCTACTACCTCCTCCTCAACTTCTTCTACTCCCTTTATGGCCTCTTGGATGATAGCCCTTAAGACTCTATCGAATCTCGTTGTGGAGGCCTTGGAGATAGGCTTCTTATGCGCTGATCTGGTCGTTGAGGTTGTGGACTCCCCTCTTGCCTGGTGTTGTGCTTGTGGCTAGGACGGCGGTTGAGGTCTTGTTGGTTTTTAAGACAAACCCATTCCAATCCACTTTTTTAGGGGACCCTACAGCTATGATCTCTAACAGTGGCACGCCAATCCTATTCATCAATGCGTTGTAACTTAGTCCTGAGAAGAGGGCATGTGCCATCTTTGCTTGCATCCTCACTTCTGGGTTTGGGATGTTTGCCAGACTTATCTCGTCCACCGTGTGCACATCATTCTTATTCATACCCAGCATTGAGTATACGTCCCTTCGATGGCATTTTTCTTTCTTGGGGGCCAAACCTAGGGCCTTCTCCACCATTGCAACACTTAGGGGCACCTCCACTTGGCGTTCTTCTCCTCTTGCCATCCTAACTATTATTGTGCAGCAGTTTCTTACATCATCAAAGCTTCTCAAGAACTCTGCACACATGCTCTAGTCAACTGCTTGCCCTACTTTTCCACGTACTTTCAAAGGGCGCATTTGTCCACCAACTGCTTTACAGCCAGCTCTTCCAAGATGGCTTCATCCAGATTCAGCATGTGCTTGAAGGTGAATAGATTGAAGCCCCTTGTTTCTACGCTTAGGCCGTATCTCGTTTGTTCTTCCTCTATGAAGGAGAGTTTTCCACCTTTATCTTGTCGTGCCATTGTGGGTACCTGCTATTTACCATAGTCCAGCATTAGTATTCCTTAGATGGATTTTCAGTGAAGAGCAGGAAATTGATTTTCCTTCCATGAAGAAAATTAACAAGCTGAATTAGAGACACACTTCCAAGCATTAAATGCACAAGGATTGAAGATTATTTCAGCAACATTGGGCAATCAAAGGCTTCATCAAGCATTTGGGGATCAATCAAGCATTTATCAAACATACAAAAGCTATTCCTCTTCAGTTGTTAATCTCTCACATTCATCCAATTGCTAAGATTCATCCAATTGATTGAGAGATTAGAGAATTGTAAAGATTCCATCAAAATTCAGCCAATCATTACTTAAATCAGCCCATTCATGGAATGCAATGTTTACTTGATGCATAATGGACCCAATCTCAATGAATTAAAAGCTTCTAATTGAAATTCTAGCATTGCATTCAATCTAATTGACTAAGCCCATTGATCGATGAGATTGCCTACTCTAATTCATTGAATTGTTGATCATTATTCATTCATGTAAAAATATATCATAATCCATTTTACAAGGGTAAGTCAATAGTGAGTCATTGCTTGGTAAGACCCTCTTCCCATTCATTTCGCCAAATTTCAATTCTCTTGCATTTCGTGAAAAGAATTGAATGAAAAATTCAATAACGCATATCAAGTTGATTGATTAGAGTAGCATTCCATTGCCATGTTGATATTTCCACCAAGAAAAAAGGTGGATGTCGAGGGAGATAGTGTGACCCTCCCTCACTATTAAAGATCCTAAAGGGGTGCAACCAATCAACCTGGGGGGAACTTTGCCCACCTCCCGGTGATTTAGAGCCTGTGTAGGGAACCTGTTGTCATTTTATCCCTCATACAGGTTCAACGAGTGGAGAATTGAAGATTGAAGCACTTTCAATGACTCAAGCACCTTCAAGATCAAAACAGGGTAAAACAGGGGATTTACAAGACACTTCAGGGTATATATAGGTCATTACAGGTACCATCTTTATTATTGAAGTACAAATGTAGATACTAAAGGGTGCCCTCAATTCCTACCTAGCTTCTTACAAGGTTTGGTAGCCATTATGCACTACCATTTTTCTCTCATAGGCGGAAAGAGGATACTTACAGGTTAAAATAGGGTGCAGGCCTGGACACTTCAATCTCAGAGATTGAATTGCAATTTTTTTCTTCTAAACCTATTTTGACGTGCTATAGCTCATCTTGAAGAGGGCATCTTTAGCTTTGATTTGAATCAAAAATTTTGGAAATCAAAGTTTCCTAGCTCAAGTTATAGCCAATTTTTTAATAGAGGGTATTGCAGGATTATACTACTATGGCAAATCATAAGGGAAAGAGTAAGGCGGCCCAGGATGAGTATACACAACAAATTAAAGATTCCATGTTGAAAAATACACCTAAGGAGGCCCTGAAAAGCCTCAAATGCAAGGTGAAATCAGTGCACTCAATAATATCATGTGTGAACATGAGAATAGACATGCTCAAAGGCATATGGAGTTGTTATCTGTTGAGAATGTAAGCTCAGTGTTTGCGGGTGTGTATATGTGAAAGCACTCTTATGTGCTTAAGATTGTATGGTGCACGAATAGGGATGAGAGATGTGGACTAAAAGTGTGCCACATAGGGCACACATGTAAAGTGTGGGTTGTATAGTGTCACATGGGGACACACATGGAAAGTTTGAGAGATCATTGATGGAGTATCTCCTCCTTTATATATGTAACCGGTTTATGCAATGAAATAGAAGAGAATATTTGAGTGTGCATATTGTGAGATTTTTCGATTTGTAGCCATGGAGTTCCTTGTCTATTGCAATCCACCATAATTATGTGTCAATCATTTTGTATACACCATGATCAACCCCACATTGGGATTCTTGACATGGTATCAGAGCCATGGTTAGGGCTCTTGATCATGGCATTTTCTTAATGTATGTAGCCTATATCATTGTATGCCCTTAGTATGATTTAGCTATTTTTTGTTAAAAATTTTGCACACTTATTATCATTGTGATTGCAAAAGAGGGAGCTGAAATTTTTAGGGGATTATGAAGGGGCCATCAACATCAAATGAATGAGCTTTGTATTATGGAGGCTGGAAATAGAATTATGCACAAAAAATGAGTGGAGTCATCATCATCAAAGAAGCTATTGTCAGAAGTCAAAGGTATTTGTTTTTTTTGTCCTCTTCAGTTATTGTTTTTGAGCATGGAATAATGCTCAAATAAGAGAAGGGTTGTTGTTTGTGGAGATTGTTGTCCTATTGGCTCTTGCCCTTGAGCAAGGAGCATGTGAAGGTGTATATGCTTGTTGTCATTGGAACAGCAAGTGCTATTGGGCTAGCTACAGTCCAAGATGGAGCATGTCGGTTGAGGCATGTCTTATGTGTGTGCTCAAGAATGGGCATGTGAAGTGGAAGCTGGAGTGGAGGCAAGAACATCTTCCACATAATTGGCACTTTGGAGGCTTCTCAAGGACAAAAGCTTGTGAAACACGCCCTTTAAAGTGCATGTTAAAAGAGCATGCAAATTAAGAAATCATGTATGCTATATTGAGTGCGATGTCTATGTGAAGATTTAGATTCGAGGGTTGCCCATTTGTAGCCCAAGCAATGGTCAATGTGATGCAAAGCTTGAAGAGGAAGGAAAGGAGGGAAAAAAAAAAGAATCACAAAAGAAAATGAAAACTATAAGAGAGTCCAAAATAGGTAAGGAGCAGGTTCCTTTGACAGTCAACTAACAATGCTATGAGCCTTGAGCATTGGTAAGGTCAAAATTGCTTCACACACAAAAATTAGCTCACAGTGGAATTCATTCTATGACAACATGGAGCGAATTATTTGAGCTAGAATAGGCAATGGGATAGGTGTGAACGTCTAGATTCAAATCTTGGATTTTTTCTTGGAAATTTGAGTGTGGCATGCTAAGAATTTGACACCGAAAAAGAACGAACTGCTCGAAAAAAATGGTGCCCGAACTGACAGTGATGCCGAGGAGAACCACGATGAGGAGGAGTCCAGGTAGAGCACATGATGTGGTATGATAACGGCATGCCAAAAAAGGTAGGAGCATCAACAATAGCTCCAAGTCAAAGATGGTGACTAAAAGAAAATGAAGTGGGGGTAGAAGAAGAAGACGCATTTCATGTGCCATCTCATGGAAATGGTCAATCCTTGGTGCTTTCTGATTATCAATATTGCAAAAAGCAATGCTGACAACACTGCAGAGGGAAAGACAATGCTATGCTGAAGCGAGCTTGTGGCCCAATTGCATCGCTGCCATATCCATGTCATCGATTGATGGTAATGATAGCGAGCAGCCACAGTCCACCGGACCTGATGGAAGAGAGAGAGAAAAAGCAGATGTGGTAGCTTGTAGATAAAGAAGAATCATTTTGTCAATTTACATGTAGTAATAGGGTAGCTCCAGAGGCAACATCAACTACATGAACAACCGAAGGTGCAGCAATGTCAGGCCCATGCTATGATAATGTGGAGCAAACATACATAGAGACTAAGAAGGTAAGAAACTTTCCAAAGTTGTTGGAGGTGAAGGGAAGTAGCCAAAATATTTAGAATGATGGCAGCTCATGGAATAGCATTTTGCTCAGATCAAGCTTACCCTGGAGAAGAAGCATGCGACTGTCCTCTAGAAGAAGGAGTTCCAAGCCTGAGAGTGAAGGAGAGAGAGTAGGCTCTCGACAAGCATAAGGGTGCAATTGAGAGCTATGAGGAAGCTCCTTTTGCACACGTTTAGGAGCAAAGGGAATCTACCATCTGCTACAATCTGTGATGAGCAGAGGTGGAAGTGGATGGAAGAGAAGATAATGCCCATGTGGCTTCACAGTGACCAATCATTTTTTTGGGAAAAAAAAACATCACCACTATGTACCTGTATCTAAGCCTTAGTGCTCAATAGAAATTTGCACTCACCCATGGTATGAGGGTACTCTGCCTGAGCCCACCTAGAGGCTCAAAATGAATGTATTTATATGCATTTGTGTCTCGACAAAGTGTGTCTGAGACAAGGTTGCACAAGAATTGGCTTGTGTTGGGTTCTCTGCCTGAGACTAAGATCTCAAAAAGAATTTGTGAGTGTGTGGTGTGTGCACATGATTGTTGCACCTTGAGGTTTGTCATACCTTTCCCAAACATCTAGGATTGTTAAAAAAGGATGGGGTAGGTTCACCCGGGCAAGTGGTGCTCAAATGAACATTGTACACGCACATAAAACATGCATATGGCAGACTAGATATGTCTAGTCATGTAAACACTCCAATATAGCATTGAGGGGGGGTATTGAAAGGTAGCGATTGTAGTCATGTAATGCTACATTGGATGGATGATAAGGTAAAGTAAAACACCTCGCTTAAGAGGGGATATTGAGAATGTAAGCTTCGGTGTTTGCAGGTGTGTATATGTGAAAGCAATCTTATGTGCTTAAGATTGTATGGTGCATGAATAGGGATGAGAGATGTGGACTAAAAGTATGCCACATAGGGCACACATGTAAAGTGTGGGTTGTATAGTGTCACATGGGGACACAAATGGAAAGTGTGAGAGATCATTGATGGAGCATCTCCTCCTTTATATAAGTAACTGGTTTATGCAATGAAACATGAGAGAAAATTTGAGTGTGCATATCATTAGGAAAAAAATGAACTCACAAATGGGCCTTTTAGCCCCCCCTCTCTCCTCCTTAAAACAAGGAAAAGAGGAGAGAAGAATAGTAAAATAATCCTCCTCTTTCTCTGCTTTTGCAATCTCATTTTGCCTTTTTTATATTATCTATAAAGATATACTTAGATTCCTTCTCTCCCCTCATTCAAGAAGTCTTTTTCAACCAAATTTTATATTAAAAAAGGAGTTAGTTACGAGAGTGTGGTGCTTTGTTTTCAATGCAAAATGATTAGTAGATACGAGGTAATTGATTTTTTAATCAAAAACAAGGAAAATGAAAATTTGAAAGTTTCTTTTAAGATATTTTGGGGATTTTTTATATTCTAGCTTTTGGTCAAAAAACAAACCAACTAGTCAAATTTCGTGTTTTTTGGAGATGTTTTTGGAGGCAAAATAGAAATATCTAAAATACGAAAAGTCTTGGACATCCCTACCCTCTGAGCTATTTCCCCCCCATATCTATACTCTCTCATGGCTCTATTGTGACCTCTTCTCTGTGTTTATGCAACCTTCATTAACAGAGTGAATTACTTACACCCTCCTTTTCCTTTGGCACCTTTGTGTGCCTCTCTGTGCATCTCCACTCTACCTCTTGTGACAACCAAGTAGGCTCCCTATTTCTATTAATAGTAAAATGAATACAGAAAAGAAGGAGCTACATATTGAGGTAGAGATTGAATATGCCCCATTATTCAAAAGAACCTAGCGTACCAATGTCAACCCTCAGGTTTTGTAGAGTTACAGGCAAATGGGATTGAAACATGTGGATTTGTGGGTTGATGGGGGAATCTACCCAATTGACCCCTTAAACAATAGACCTCCAACTTTCTCAGGAATCACAAATTTTCTGAAGTATGTGTGCGAGGGTGAAAATGGGTTACTCGGTTATACTAGATGGCTCAATGATCATGCGTTCAAAGTATTTACAACTTGCCAAGCAACCATAAAAAATTTCCATGATGTGATCACTGCACATCAGCTTTATATATAATAGCTCATAGGACAAGTGGTACAGCTGAATGACACTATAATTCAACAAAAAAATCAAATTATCTCAATGCAGGACATTATCCATGACATTGGTATCTCATATGAGGAGGCAAAGGCACAATTAGATGACTTGAGAAAGATCAACAGCAAGCTAACACGAGCACAAATGAAAGAAGAAGCCAATCAATGAGTTAATTGTGAATAGCAGCCAGTGGAAGCAACGTATCAATGCATGTAAGGTAGCTCAGAAAGAGAACCGGTGAGGGTGAGGTTGGATCGTGTATTAATAGATTGCTGAAGGCAAGTACATTGGAAAACACTTTGAGCAATCCTAAGTTTAAGGCTATGAAGGAAAAGGTGATTGAGTGCACATTAAAAGATGTGTCAAATGAGTTCTCAATTGTGGATGCACAATCTATTTGTGACAGGGGCGGTATTAGCACAACAACTTACTCAAAGATATTCAAAGGTGTGAAGGCTGGGTTTGGTCGTGTGCTGAAGAGAAATAGAATCGTGCATCTTCCTCAACCTTTAAAGTTAATAGAGGTCTGACAGCAACTTAATACAAAGGTTTTGGAGTTGATAGGAGATCCCATGCATGTTCAATGTGTGGAAACACTAAAGGTTGGGACAAAAAATGCATATAAAGTGAAGTTCACCGAACTCAACAATTACTATTTAGATTTGAACAAGGTGTAGTCAGCAATGGTAATGTACTACAATATGCCTGTTGAGGAATGTAATGGTAAGCTGCAGTTTGTTATAAAATTAGATGAAAATGAGATCGTCAAAGGAGTAAAGCTTGAAAGAGTTAGTGTAGCTCTGATGAATAGAGCTTTACAATTTGATAAGAACAACCCAGGGAACTTTAGTGTTCAATCTGAGCGCCATGTGTGGTGGTTCGCTGCATTTGAAGTTTCTAAGGAAACATTTGAGGTGCTGCAGCTGTTCTTTATGCACACAAGCATTCCAAGCATCATCGATCGTCAAGAACATGGTGAGATGCTCTCGGTTGAAGGGTATTGTCAATACTTGGTTGAATGGCATCTTGTAGGAGACTTGAAAACTTTAAAATGCATGTGTGGAATCTCCAATGGTGCAAATACAAATAATCCATGCCTATATTGCTTGACAAAGAGGGTGGAAGGAAAGGACAGAAAGAAGAACTGGTAAAGGGTGACAAGTGCTGCACCGACGCGCAATAGAGAAGATCCCACTTGGAAGCCCATCTTCAACATTCCCTTGGATCGTATTCACATTTGTTCATTGCATGCTTTTGTTAGAATCATGGAGAAACTTGTATATTAATACATTTGCTTTGCTTATAGGATGCAATCAAAAAACAAGCCATTTGCAACGTGTAGGAATGTGGAGTGAGTGCTATCTGAAAATGGGCTCCACAAGCATCAAGTGACGATTGAAAAAGATGAGAAGAGATAAGGAAAATCTAGTAACTTACCAAAAAAGCCTTGCTTTGGAGGAGCAAAGGCTAGGAAGTTTCTCTCAACACCCATCAATGAGGAAGGGAATGTCATGGTTCATAGGCCACAGGACTATGATGGGTGGAAAAAGTTACATTTTGCAGTTCCTAATCGAAGTAATGGAGGAAAAACAAGATTGGCCAAAGCTAAGGTTTGGATAAGTCTTAACAAATTGGCTCCCTTACTTCGCAAGATGGTGTTTAACAATGAAGATAAGCAAGAATTTATCAATGTTGTGCATAGCTTCTACGAAAACATGGTGGAAGCATGGGGCAAAAGCTCTATCACACATTACATGGTGCGTACTAAGTTAATATCCTTGAGGCACATGGGCCATACTTTGCAAAAAAGGGAAGCATCGGAATTTGGTCCACACAAGGGATGGAAAATTCACATTGGATAGCGTATGGTGCATACCAAAGAAAAACTGATCATGGTGGTGAAAGGGAGTGACGGATCGAAGGTTGGACTCGAGAGCTATGGCGGGAGAGCAAGAGCAAGAAATGGAGAGACTAGAAATGGGAATTCCAACAGTCACAATGTGTGACTGGGCCTTCCTTTATTCAAACTGTCACTAAAAGAATAAAGAATAAAGTGGCGGTGACTGTCAGTGTAGTAATATATGGACGGCTAGGCAGAGGCGCCTTTACCCCCAACAACCTCCCACTTAAAGGTGAATGTGCCCCAGTGAGGATTGAAAAGAAAAAGAAAAAAGATAGTACAACATGTACACACGTACAACAGGATGAGGAAAGACGTCATCTCATCCATGCCCATCAACCTCCTGAGGAAGGCAAAGCGCTCTGTAGAGAGGCTTTTTATGAGCAGATCTGCAGGATTCTGGTTGACAAGATCAACAGACTTGTCCTCAATGACCCCACGTATGAAGTGATACCTCACCTCAATGTGTTTTGTCTTCATATGGAAGACCGGATTCTTGGCTAACTGAATAGCACTCATAGAATCCGAATGCAGTGTAGGGATAGCATCAATACCAAGGTCAGCAACTAAGCGACCCAACCAAATGGCCTCCTTGCAAGCCTCAGTGGTTGCAATATACTCGGCCTCTGTAGTAGAAAGGGTTGTGCATTTCTGCACCCTGGACATCCAAGAAACAGCACCTCCAGCATAGGTAAATACATAGCTGGAAGTGGACTTCCTACTATCTGCATGTCTTGCATAATTAGAGTTAGTGTACCCCACGACTCCTGTATCCTGGCTGCCATAGCATATGCACATATCTGCAGTGCCCTTCAGGTACCTCATGATACCCTTCATGGCATCCCAATGCTTCTTGCCAGGTGTAGCCATATAGTGTGCCACAACACCAACTGCAAAGGCAACATTTGAACGAGTGGCTATTATGGCATACATAACACTGCTCACTGCGGATGCATAGGGAATCTTGGCCATCTTGGCCTTTTGCTCTTCTGTCCTGTAGACAATCAGCCTGTGATACCTTCACATAAGAAGGCAATGGACAGCCAATAGGTTTTACGTCCTGCATGCCGAAGCGCTTAAGGACTTTATGAATGTACTCCCTTTGTGACAAGTAGAGGAGTCCCTGATGCTTGTCATGTGTAATGCGCATACCAAGTATGTGAGCGTCCTATCCCAGATCTTTCATCTCAAAGCTCTTCTTGAGCTGAGCCTTAAGAGCATCTAGCTCATCATGAGATTTCCCTGCTATCAACATATCATCCACATAGAGTACCAAAATCAATAAAGCACCATCACGAGCTTTCTTCGTGTAAAGACATGGATCCATAGCACTCCGGTTGTAGCCCTGTGACTTCATAAAGGCATCAAACTTATGATACCACTCCCTAGGTGCCTGTTTCAAGCCATAAAGACTTTTCTTCAATTTGCACACTAGGTGCTCCCTGCTAGGTTCTGCAAAGCCCTTAGGCTGCTCCATATAAATCTCATCATGCAAGTCCCCACGTAAGAAAGCCGTCTTGACATCCATATGGTATAAATCCAAGTCAAGCTGAGCAACTAAAGCCAAGACTAAGCCCAAGGTGGTCATCTTAACCACAGGAGAAAAGAACTCATCAAAGTCCACACCATGCTCTTGCTTAAAACCCTTTGCTACCAATCTAGCCTTGTATGCTGGCTTGGGTTGTCTAGGGGTACTTTTTAGCTTGTACACCCACTTGCATGGCAAAGCCTTCTTGCCCGTAGGCAAGGAAACCAAATCCCAAGTGTCATTCTTATGCAAGGAGTCTATCTCAGACTGCATAGCCCTCTCCCAAGAGTGACTGTCACCCCTACACATAGCCTCATCATAAGTAAAAGGCTCTCCTGCATCTGTAACCAAGACATAATGCATCGAGGGCTGGTGGATGTTTGTGACATGCACAGCTGTACTAACTGCCTCAGCCCAAAAGCTCTATGGTAGGCCTACATGGCTAAGCATACTGTGTACACACAGACAAAACATGATCAAGGGAAGAAGCTAATACAATTAAGGGGTAGAGATTGCTAGCCTTGGCACCTCTCGCAATCACAAGTCTTCCACGAGTGATCTTCCATGCAGAGTCTCCAAAAGATACATGATAACTTGCGTCATCAAGTTGTCCAGCTGACATGAGACTGCGTGTCAAAGTAGGTACATGACATACATCTTGCATAACAAAACTGGTGCCAGAAGAAAATTGTAGCCTAACATCACCAATGCCCATAATATCAAGAGAGCTGTCATCACCCAAGCGCACAGTACCCAAAACAGTACGGTATGAATGAAACCACTCTCGGAAAGGTGTCACATGAAAGGATGCACCTGAGTCCAAGAGCCAACACATTGCATACATAGAGACTCTCAACATCAGATATTTCAAGGTAGGAGTAGAGGCACATAATGCAATGTGGAATACATCCCATGACTCATTAAGAGTACCAAGCAAGAAAAGAGGAGTGACATCCTCTGCAAAAGTGATGTCCTGTGAAGTCAAGTTCTTGAGTATAGCATGGAATTGGCTCAAGTGAGCAAACATAGTCACATTCTCCTTCATGCATAGATCCATAAGCTGCTTCAGCCAATACATTTGACTCGCTGGACTTTTCTTGTCATAGAGATTCTTGATTTTATCCCACAACTGCCATGCACTCTGTTCTTCCTCAAATACATTGTAGTGAACTTGTTCTGTGAGAGACATGGTGGACTTGCATAACTCATCAAGCTCAAGACATTCCTCATCTGGCATAGTTGCAGGCGGATGCCTACTTAACCTCAAAGGTTTGATCTGCGATTTCTGCACCAACACCTGCCAAATCTAGCTCTTCCAATAAGAGTAATTCGTACCATCAAGCTTAGTGATGTTGAAAATAGCATGATCAGTGGACGAGCTCGCCATAATGCAGGCTGTAAGATTGTAGACAGTTCAAAACTGCTTGCTGTTTACTGTAGAAAATGATAAAAAAAATCACCAAAATCGAGGAAAAATGGCGAAGAAAGTGGAATCAAAGGCATTGCCCACCAAGTACTAGTGAAAGTACATCATTTCAGAGTGTTTCAACATGAAAAATCCATGTTAGTCCATACATATATGCTTGTTGTAATAAATTTCACATTTCATTAAAAAGAGCTAACAATACCAAAATTGGATCCCAAGGCAATCAAATATTGCCAAGACCAAAGTCAGCATCATGCGGGGCATAGCATAAGCATATGACGGTTGATAAGTATGAATCCAACACCCAAGTATATCATACAAACATCTGCCAGTGAGTAGGCACACCCCCTAGTCAACGGGACAAAGTGTTCCTGCCACTACCAAAACTTGACATAAGTAGGTGTCAGTTCACAAAGATACGGATCCAAAACTGAGACTTAGCTCATAAGAATATAGTGAACCAAGACATATGATGTATCATCCCAAAAGGTAAGAAGTCTCAAAGTCTCAAGTGTCTGTAAAACTGCTCAATGGCATGTAACGGCTCAATGCATAAAAGTACCGCCTGCTCAATGTCTGATAAGCATTCAAGAATGTTCCCATTGGCACAAAAGTCGTATGTACAAGCTCAAGAGCTCAAGCCAAGGCAAGACACTGTGCCAATGACATAAGTCCAAGACAATACATCAATAGTACATCCCGAACATGTAGGCGGTAGAGCATCTGTATGTAGCATCCGTAAGCATGTAAGATATCAAATACATCCCAATCCAAACTCTGACAAGCCAAGTAACATCCAAGACTACTCTAGATAATTCAAAATGCATCCAAGGTGGAGCTTCAATGAGCACTCAAGCTCAACGTATGCATAGGGTAATCAACCGTGACATGAGCATCAAGCCGTAGGCAACGGGTATGCATAAACCCAAGAAGCATCACTGTCAAAGCATATACCAATGTCAATAAGTGCAGGCTAAAATAAGCTCAAGCTTCCAAAAGCATCCGGATTCAATGACAAGCTCAAAGTCATCCCTCGATGATCAATACATCATAGCATAACCCAAGACATACATCTGGAACCAATAGGCATATGTCAAAGCATGAAAGATAACTTTAGCCCAAGAGTATTCAGCATGCATTTACTGTTATAAACTATGTATTTCCAGCCCCAAAATCAGGCCAAAATCATAGCATTAAATGTAGCTTCAATCCCCCAATCAATCGGGATGCAATAGGTATCAAATCGGTTATGTAGTCATGCCCAAACAAGCATAGGCATACAAATACATGCTGTCTCAGACCTGAAATCTGTTGTAGGAGGTTCTGTCATTAGAATTTGGAAAATCCGACATCACCATCGTTCGGAGCGTGCCAAAACCCCAACTTAGATGGAATCGGGTTCTGAATGCCCGAGATATGACAAAAAGAGTGATTTTTAGGCTAGATTTTGAAACATGCGTAAAAAAAAACGTGAACTGGCGGGGGGGTCTGTTGTCCCATGTGTCAACAATGGGGCCCAAAGGGGGCACAAGTGAGGGACAAAGAAGGCCTACACCAAGCCTCAGCAAGCCTTGATAGGCTGGAAGCAAGATCCAGGTGAAGGAAGCTCCAAGAGGTGTGAGCTATGGCTGACCACAACTTGTTTATAGCCTATGAGACCTGAGAACTGAAGTAAACCTTGAAGAAAATGATCAAATACCTCTGATGTAATGCCCTGAAGGTGCCCAACAATGTTGGGAAGGTGCTTGGGAAGCCGAGGAGTGATGGAAGCTCAAAGGAGTCAGATATGGCTGCCGGGAAGGAGACCCAATGCAAGTAGGGAGTCGATGGGATGCTGAGAATGCCACGAACCAAGCTCAAGAGTCGGAAAGCAAAGCTCTGATACCGGTTGAAAGGGAGCGATGGATTGAAGGTTAGACTCGAGAGCTATGGCGGGAGAGCAAGAGCAAGAAATGGAGAGACTAGAAATGGAAACTTCAACAGTCACAATGTGTGACCGGGCCTTCCTTTATTCAAACTATCACTAAAAGAATAAAGAATAAAGTGGCAATGACGGGTGCCTGCCATCTGTAGTGTGCAGTGGCGGTGACTATCAGTGTAGTAATATATGGGCGACTAGGCAGAGGCGCCTTTACCCCCAATAGGTGGAGGGGTGAATGGTAGCAATCCAATGATCCAATTGCTATCTTGGTGGTATAGGATTATAGTAGCGGATGAAGCTAAACTCTCGCAAAAGAGAGCAAATGAAAGTGCTGATGAATCGGCTATAGACATGATGGAATCATGTTGTGCCACTAAAAGAGTGCGTTATGAAGCCTCAAGTGCCAAAGAAAACCATGCCAAGTGGCTAGAAACAAGGCTTCGACAAGGCAACAAATGGGTTCAAAGAGATCTAAGATAGTAAGATGAACGATGTGAGTCAGTGTGAATGCAATTCATAGTTTAAGAGAGAAAGAGAGAGTATGCATCTATGTGAATGAGTCTCACAATTTAGGGTTATATAAAAGAGGGTTTCACTTTCTATCTTATTCATTGAGTTCTCATATCTCTTGTGCATGAAAGATGGCTAGGTCTAAGGTAGTTGCAAATAAGCTTCCGCTCAGAGCCCCATATCATGTTTAGCCCCTTGAAGTATCTACTAGCTCAGATGCACCCCCTTCTCAACCTAATCCACCTTCCTCAAGCTTCCCTCACAAGGGTCCTCCTCAGCATCCCCAAAAGAAATGCAAGTGGAATCTAGGTACAATGGCCTTGAGAGAAATTAGGAGGTATCAATGCTCTTTTGATCTCATCATTCCGAAGGCGAGCTTCTTGAGACTTGTTCGCGAGATTATGCAAGACCTCTACCGCACAGAAAGCAAGAGGTGGTTTTTGGCACAAGGTTAGTATAGACCTGATCGCTTCACAAAAGAATATATTCATGCTCTACAGTGTGTTGTAGAGGCCTTTTTAGTTGACTTGATGACTGATGCTCAACGTTGTGAAATACATGCAAAGCACATCACTGTAACTCCCAAGGACTTCAAACTTGTAAGAAATCTTCAAGTAGTGAAGGATGCATTCATTCCAATGGAATGAACACAGTTTGTAATGTTATCTTTTTTGGCATAGTGTTATCCTCGTGCATTGGACATATGACTATGTCCCAGTGCAAAACTATTGTATGCGCCCTTAAAATATGAATTAAAATTTTACACTTGTCGTTCGCTCTCAACTTTGATTGTGCATCTTTGCTGTATTTTCAATTCTTACTTACAGTTTTTGTTAGCACAATCAATTTCAATAGGAATAGCATGCAAAAATTTGCCATTTCTTGTTGCAGACTTTACTTTTTGTATAGTCCATGTGGTGCGAAGTTTCTAAGGCCACTAGTCGCGATGTTGATTTCTCAATTATCAGTCCATCCATAATTTTGGTGTGGGCTAATTTTTAAAATACTAAAATGTATCGGAATGCGACCAAACTTCACAGCCGTGCACTCGTTAAGTAGCCAAGAGTCCAAATTACTATTATTTTGACAAAAAAGTGATTGCAGATACTTGGTTCGAAGTGTGGTGTCTAGAACCACTTTCTTGGTGCATGTTAGATGGCCAAGAGCCCAAATTTATTTTTTTTTGAAAAAAAGTGCATGTAGACCCCTGGTCTGAAGTCTGGCCTCTGGAGCCACTTTCCTACCGCTCCATACGCCAGACTTCGAACCAAGGGTCTGCAAAGTACTTTTTTTTCAAAAAAAATAATTTAGGCTCTTGGCCACCTAACGAGTGCACATATGAAGTTTCATCACATTTCGATAAAAGGTTATGGATTTACGATCACATGATGAATTGTGCATATGAAGCTGCATTAACCTAGTTTTGGGGTTTAAATGGGTTAAAAGTTCATTCTTCTTCTCATTTTTACATCTTGCTTTATTTGCTTCCTCCATTTTAACATCCCCAACCTCTATCTCTTCTCCATCTTGCCCTCTTTGAGCTTGCATGGTACACACCAAGCAAGCATGTCGCCATTTTGGCCTCGGGAAGACATCACGCCAAGGCTCACCACCTGGAGCACAAGGTGGAGCCTCCTCTAGTGTAGCAACAGGTGCTCCCCATAGAGCACAAGGACCACCATAGAAGAAGAGGAGATGGAAACTGGTCATTGTCGCCCTTCGAGAGATAAGGAGAATCCAACGCGGATACGAGCTTCTCATGCCGAAAAGTTCTTTTCATAAGGTTGTTCCAGAAGTCATGCAAGACTTGGAGCTGAAAGGGATGGGAAGATTTTGGGCACGAGTGCGCGAAGGCCCACTAGTAGGAAGGTGGATTGCTACAGCTATGGAGACCCTACAAATAGCTGTAGATGGGGTTTCTCATCGACTTGTTCGATGATACACAGATTGCAGCCATCCATGCAAAGCGTGTCACAATCACAAATAAAGACATGAACTTTATCATTCGGCTTCGATACGGCAAGGGGACTCTACCATAGTTTACTAGATTAATGAAGCAAGGTTTGTAATGAGTGTTATAGTGCCATAACATCTTGGAAGGCCAAAAAATTTTGCATGCTTTGCCACATTGGAATATTTATTTATATATACATAATATCTCATGCGATGTGTACTAAATTCAAATAATTGAGTAAAGTTGTTTTGTTTTGTTTCTTGAAATGCATGACTCTTAATTTTTGTTTAACATACAAACACATCGAAAGTAGTAATACGTACGGATACAAGTTATGTTATTGCTTATGCATAATCGCAAGTGCAGTACTATGCGTTGAATTATGTTAATGTATGCGGATGCATCATTCACGTACCACACATTATCGTCACACTTACACAATCGCAAGTGCAGTACTACGCATTGAATTATGTTAACGTATGCGAATGCGCCATTCACGTACCACACATTATCGTCACACTTATATGAACCACACATTTATTTAATAAATATTTTTTTGTAGGGACAAAGTAAAGTATCTTATATTCATCAAGAAAAATACATGTGATGGCTGTTAGTGATGGTAGATACAAAAAGCCGATAGCCAACAAAGAACTCTCAATTGTTCCTTGGCTTTTTTATTGGTGGAGAGGAGGGTCCAGCTTCCGATGAAAATATAGGTTCCTTCTTTGCTTCAAAAATGATGCGCTCCCCCTTCAGCTCTTTCTCCAAGAGAAGTGGATCTGACACTTTAGCGAGGTCGTCTTATGTAGCAAGCACACACATTGCTCCACCATGAGTTTGGTCAAACAAGTAAAGAAGCTTTGACCACTTGATTAGCACCACCTTCTCCAAGCTAGATGTCAGAGGTATCATTCAAAAAAGGTCCAAACTTGCTCAAAGCTCAAATTTTCATGATTATTTCTTGCCCTCCCGGTGAGCACTTCTTATGGAAGACCACCACCTTTGCAACAAGGTTACCAATATACTTCTTCAGAGCTGAATCCTTCCGTCGATCCACATGTCGAGCTCCTCCTTGCCTTGATGCAAACTCATCTATATATAGTATGTCTTGAATGACAAAGTCAAATCAAATAATATATTTAGCAACTAACCTAGAGTTATCAGAAAGTGACGAAACTTGACGATATGGTGCATTGGGTCCCCCAGAGTCCACTGGTGAAATCTTGACAAAAAACGATGCCTGCAGCTGCCCTATCCGAAGTCTGAGACGATAAACTTCGGACAAGGCAGATGCTAGACTTCGGACAGGGTAGCTCTGCAGGCATCATTTTTTGCCAAGATTTCAATGGCCCAGCCAAAAATGATACATGTAGTTGCCCTGTTCGAAGTCTGGCGTTTGGGGAACAGGGCAGCTGCAGGCATCATTTTTTGCCAAGATTTCACTAGCCTAGAAAGTAGCCCCAAATGCCAGACTTCAAACACGTTAGCTATAGGCATCATTTTTTGTCAAGATTTCACCCCAGACACTAGACTTCGGACAGGGCAGTTGCACACATCATTTTTGCACCCTACTGTCAAGTTTTATTACATAAAAATATATGGTAGTTAGAAATCTCATCTTCTCTAGATTATCTTGTATCTCCATTTCCTCGTGTGGCAAGGACGCACCTCTTTGGGCAAAGGGATCTACAAACTCCTTGGTAGGAAGCTAGGGCCTTGGTTTGAACAAATCATGCTGTAGTGCTTCAAATTTAGCATCTGGCACAATGTAATCTTCTTCAACCAAGGTAATATGCTCATGTGCGCCACTCACAGTATCTAAGCTTGTGCCATCATATCTTCCAATCTCTACCATTGTCAGATGCACATCCATGTAATCATAATCAATCAGGTCTTCAATTGAATCCCTAACTAGGATAGAAAACAACTCTTCTTCCTTCATTTCTAAGTATTACAGTACATCTGATAGAAGCAAGTATTATACACCATCTACTTCAATGGGTGTCAAGGAGGCAAGGTTGGGTTTGTCGACTTGTGGTTGTTCTAAAGAAGATGGGACCATGAGAGCCAACCCTTGCTCTAACACCACTCGATGTTCCTCTTTAACATTTATGAGCTTTTCAATCGGTTCTTCTCCCATGCATGTGATAGAAACAACCTGTGGAGTTGTGTCTTCATCGCTCTCCTCCTCTAGGGGTGTATCCAATGCAAGGAGGTAAATTGCCAATGCGCAATCACACTCCACGAGATCCAAAGGTGATGTACCTGGTGCACTTCCCATGGGAATAGTGCATACTTTGTGCGAAGGATCCACATGGGCCAAACACCTATTCATCACTTTTTGGTGATTCTTCCCTGCCTGAAATACCATGAGTTGTTCCAGAGGCACCCAAGTCATGTCGAATCCCTTGATGGAGTATGTGCATGTAGCAATGGTGCTCACAAAGTCTTCCAAAACTTGAAGGGGGGGATCCAACGATGAGAGCATGCTTTCAAGGTTGAAGTTCTTAGAGAAAACCTGGAATATCTTGTCATCCTAGTTGGCAAAGATAGTCTCGTGGATCCACTCATCAAAGTTTGTGTGAGCATCCATCGTAGCAGGTAGGAGGGATGTGGTGGATATAAAGAGATGAAGAGAGAAAGTGTGAAATGAAACAATGAAACAAGAACTAAACTAGTTCTACCTTAGAAACCTTAAGTTTTAAACCATTAAGGATTGTTCGCATACGATATTTAAATATGGATTTACTTACATCTTTGTAAAGTTTACATGCATATGTAAATGTGTTGATGTGGAAAGTGTATAAAAAGTGTATGATTTTGCATAAATACCAAAATTTTAAGGGATTGCAAGTTTGTAAGCGACAATATTCTATCGGCCAAAAAAATCCAAAAGTTTATAGGTGTTGGATATTACAACTTGTGGTGTTGGGATTTTTAGGGAGACTCTACAATTTCTAAAATATGTGGAGCCACCCACTTTTCACTAGTAATAGTATCCTCAGCTCGGCTTTGAATTTTCGTACCATCTAGTTTAAAATAGAAGCTAACAGGTGGATTTTGCATTAACATTGTAATTTCTTGGCACATTATACTCAAGGGCAAATCATCCTCCATTTGCAACACTTGAGGCTCGTGACCCTCACAAATGACGGTAACATCCACAGCTGCACTTTCACGCATGTCTTGATCAAGGCACAACCATTTACCCTTAAGCATCCTCCATCTATGATACTTGAACACTAGGCATAAAGTTTGTCGTGCGACAAAGTACCTATAATTGGAAAGGAAAGTTAGCCGATTCATCCCAAAGTAAGATAATAGTCAACTAAGAGAGATAATTTTTACCTAAAAGCCATGTCCCTTGTTGTGACTCGACACTCCACTGTGTCAGGATTGTGAGTTATTCTTGATGTCCAAGTTTTACCTAGAATCCTTGTTACATAATCCTCTGATGTATTTCTTATGACGTACGTGCTTTTGGTACGTCTCAAACCCTTACATTCCTTGAACATGTGTGCAAAAATTGCAATCAGTATCAACCAGCTTAGATGTACATTCTTTGAGCTGGTGCTTGGCTTTGTAGAATTCAATATGTCCACTAAAATTTTTGTGCTACACATGTGCAAAATATCACTACTATACAATGGCCATTCTATGCTATTGAGATTTGATATGTGCATATACTCAAGGGTTCTAGATTCTCGACTCCCCTTGGGCAATATGTACTTGGAGTCATAGAAAAAAACAAGGTCCTCGGCGAGCTACTTAGCTGTACTCCCCTCAAAGAGCAATCTACCAATTTCAAGGTGGTAACACTTAAAAGAACCAATGAAACTCTCAACATTTTGCCACTCACAGCAATCCGAAGGGTATACTTCTGTAAATACGAGACAAGTTGTTACATAGGTATCATGAAATTTCTCATTCTCAATGAGTTGCAAATACTTACTGTTTGCAATGTTTTGTTGAAAGGGCACAATGGGCGCAATATGTATTTGTTTTTGCATGAATACATGTTGTAAAAATGCCTCTGTTACAAGGTGAGAATCAACATTCCTTTGGTTGAGAGCTAAAATTTTACCCTTCCAGTGCTTTGATACATCTGCAATTGCAGATGCTTTCACCCTGAAAGCTCTCTTCATACTTGGACGCATATGTACCCAAGATGAGCAATGATATGTATCAGTGATCCAATTCCCTTCTTCATCTTTTCTGTTACGTACTTCTATCAAGAGAATGCTTGTTCTTCTCTCAGGAATTATAACCTATGCATTAGATGTAAAGAAGTATGTATTAACCCCTAAATAATAAGCATTTTAAGTTTGTCCAGTAATCACCAATATGCCATACAAATCAACATGGCATTAAGAGATTTTCACACTTTTGTAAATAGACATAAACATCGATATCAAAACGCATGTGGATATATACATCAATACAAAGTATAGATTTAATTTCAAGGCATCACTTTAATCATACCATTTACATAAAATATAATGAAAAGAATAGTACAAGAATACTCAGAGAATTTCACTAAAATAAATTTTATTATAATGAAGAGGAGTTTGATTTGACTCAATACATTGTATGAAATGTGGGTATTATAGAGTAGTTGTTACAAGGATAGCAACCACATGGCATGCAAATCTTAATAGGCACATTGGATTGACACCTAAGATATTCTAAGACTTAATACATTGTGTGTTATATGGATGATATGATACAAGAGTTTCATGGATAATTGCCAATTGGCATGGAGATCCAAATGGACACTTAGAACCAATAAAACATAGGATTTTTTAATCATCAACTTCTAGCAGATCCATATTATCCAACACAAAGGAATCACTCACCACATCAAAATAGTCAATTGAGAATTATATGATTCACCTAAACCTTACAGAGATGTTTTTGATGAGATGAGTAGCTGGTATAAACCAGTAAATGTGATTGATAATGTAGATGCACAAAATGGTCCTATTTTATATTACTTCTATTCATGCAGTTATCTAGATATTTTTTGCTAAAAGAGATTCATGCAAGTATTTTTGTTAAAAGGGATTCATGCAAGTGTTTTTTTGTACATGCATGTTACCTATAAGTTGATCTATTGAAGATAAGATTGAATAATTGCTAATCAAAACCCATCGCAAATGATGGACATAAGAAAACATCAATCACATCAAACATAAAAGTCACTAATTAAATGAATAAATTTTGGTACCACAAAATATGGCAGATTTACCTATAAATTGATCTATAGAATCTCTGCTCTACCTTATGTTAAGTGCGGCAACAACAATTGATCCTTAAGTTAGAACTAGCATCAAACCCTATTGTAAAGGTAGTAGAAAAGGGATAATGTAGAGAGGAAGAAAGAGAGAGTGTGTGAGTACGCGGGAGAGAGAAAGAAATGAGCACCTATCTAATCTTGCCCAAATTGATCTCTGCAAAAGATAATTTTGCAAGAGTTGGTATTTACATGAAGGTATACTGAAAAAATAGTAGAAAAGAGTAAACATAGAGAGAGAAAGAGAGAGGGAGAGAGAGATAAGCACTTATGCAATGTCACCCAAAATGATATCTGCAATAAAACAACAAGGGTTAGAACTAACATTATGTTGTATTGAAAAGATATCAGCAAAAAAAAAACCAAACCGAGAGAGAGATTAACACCTTTGCCTCTTGCTCCAAATAAACTTTGCAAGAAAACAACAATTAGAACCAACATCAAATTCTATTGAAAACACAATATAAAAGAGAAACACCACATAGAGAGAGGGGGGAAAGAAAGGAGAGAGAGATGAGCACCTCTGTCTCCTGACCCAAACAACCTTTGCAATAAAACAACAATAACAATAAGAAATGACATCAAACCCTATTGAAAAAATAGCAAACAAGAGAAAATGAAAAGAGAGATGGGCACATGTGTTTTGCCCAAATTCTGGAGCTGCGTGGAGAAGAAAGTGCAGAGGTAAGCAAGGCACTCAAAACCCTAATTACTCTTAGCAGGAAGCTTCAATGGAGATGAAAATTCACGAGTATAGAGAAGAGAGGGAAAATGGTCTGTTGCTCCACTTTTGGGTCAAACTGATTTCATGAGAGGGAAAAAAAGTGAAATTGAAAATTCTCCAAAAAAAGGAGGGAAATGCGAGGCGAGAGAAACTCAAATTTTGTGTACTATTCATTCTCCCTTTTTTTAATCCCCACTACCCCTTTTTTTAATAGAAAACCCAAGATTTGGAGAGAGAAGATTCACCCTCCATGGATGTCAACATCTAGCCTTCCTATTGGACAATCCAAAAGGCCCACATCTTAAACTATATTATTTTTAAGGCCCATTTGTGAGTTCATTTTTTTCCTAATGTGTGTGATTTTTCTATCTGTATAGCCATGGAGTTCCTTGTCTATTACAATCCACCATAATTATGTGTCAATCATTTTGTATACACCATGATCAACCCCACATTGGGATTCTTGACATATCTAGAGTGGAGTAGATGGTATAGTCTACAAATCAAACAAATTTTTCCATTGAGAAGTTGGTGGATTCCACTACCCAAACGAAGGCTTCAATTGACAAATTAGTAGAATCCAATGAGCAATAAATTTTAGTTATCATCAATAAAAAATATGATCTTTCCATGGAAAAGATGAAAGTCAAAGTTTTGATGCTTTAGTAAATTTCCTAGAAATTAAAGAAGAAAAAAAACCAATTTAATGTTATTTTTATTAATTACATGCGTCATCATATTCCCTCTGAAGATGTTTCTCTATGTCTTTGTCAACGTGCATCAATATTTGAAAAACTTCACCATCAAACTGTCTTTTTCATTTCAGTACATCAATGATTGTATCATGAAATTCACATTTGCGATTCCAAGAGTTTCACCAAGTGTGAATTCCACCTTACTACCAAGTATACTATCTTCCAAGACTTTTTTAAGATTTGTGGCAGTCTCAAGATCTGATTGTAACCTGTAACCTGTAACCGGGATGCTCAGGTATGGCTTTTTCAACCTCTTTCTGTTGCTCCATTTTACTTCGTGTTATGCATTTAGATGGACCTGAAGAGGAAGGACGAGCAATGTCCTCATTTCTTCTTCTCTTTTCTTCCACAAGAGCTTCTTGATTATGAACCTCAGCCAAATAAGCATAGGCTGAAAATGAATCCATTGGTGCACTCCATCTTGTTCTCCCTCGTATACTCTGACTTGCATCAGCCAATTTAGACTTTGCTATTTTTCCCTTTTCCATGCAATCTAATGCTTGCATCCAAACACAAGATTTTGCTTCAGCCATGCCTCCTTTATGAGCTTTATCGGTCCTTTCAATTCTCAACCCATATGTAGCTACATCTATGGCAACAAATGTTGTCCTTGCATCCATATCCTCCAACCTCTTCTACATGTCACAATTTCCAAAATTTGGCTCTATTGGAAGATCAGTTTCTATTGCCTGTATTTTTCCATCTTTCCAAAAGACTAACATTTTTGCTTCTGCTTCATGGTAAGTTGTACAATCTCACTTTTCATGTTGAAAACTATCACACCAAATACATCTGCTCTTGTATCCTTCTCTATACGGTCTTTGGGCTTCTCTTCTACCTTGACATCCAAATTTTTGACATTTGCATAGATTTTTGTCAAATTCAACCTCAAATCACGCATGCCTTTGCTTAATTCATCCATAGCATCACCTTTAAGAGTCGAACCAACAGGTATAGCCGGTTGTTCTGCCATAGCTATAGGCACATTGGCTGCAATTTCAGTCCCCTTCTGAGCACTGGTAGGTGTAGTGCCTGTATCCCATCTTAATTTCATCCACTCTCTCTTTACCAACATATGCACTGCTTCAGGGTTACATTAGCCCAATCTGATTTCAGTCCTATTTCAGAAGAGGCATATTCTAAACGATTAGTCAGCTTCTCTTGCAAGACAGGATTTGTAGCCTTAAAAAACAAATCAAAATTTTGACTCTCCAATGATTGCTATTCATCAGCAACCAACTACGCATAGCAACTTTCAAATTCACAGAGCAAAGTTGTAGCAGCTAACCCTTTATTGGGCTTTTAAATCCAATCTATAAATGTCTTTTTAGTTACAAATCCTGCATCTTCCAAGAAAAACTCTTCTCTCAAAGCTTTCTTAAAAGTTGCCCAATCAGCATCTCTTCTATGTAACGCATCAATCTGATTATGCAATGCATGCATGGTCAAATGGGAGAAATATTAACTCCATGCATACTACGGTACCCCATGAAACAATATCTTTTCTTCATACAATCGGATGAATGACGAAACATTTTGACCTTTAGACTGCTTCAATTCTTGCCCCACTGCCTGCAATGCATTCATACCTAAGGAATCAATTCTTTTTTATTCCTGCTGAGTTTGCATCTGCTACTATAATAATAACTGTTGTTGTTATTGTTGCTGAAATAAAGCAATCATCTGTTGTAAAGCATCACCACCACTTGATCCAGTGGAATCCCCTATCTTTACACGCCCCTGCTACTGACTTTTACATTGGGTTCACCACTGTCGGAGCATTTGGGGTCGAAAGTCTACCGCGGGGGTAAGAGACAGTAGGGCGAAGGGAGATTCAGGGAGAGGAGTAGAGGAAAGAGAAGGGATTCAAAGAAATAGAAGACGTAGAAGAATACTCACAGAAAGAAATAGAAGATGTAGAAGAATACTCATAGAGATGAAGCCTGTCAGTTTATTTTTGCATTATGAGAAGATAAAACTCTTATAGATAAAAATATGCATAAAATAATACCTTCCTCTATATTGCTCTGATCACCAATCTAATGCTTCCATTGGCTTTGAAAGGGGGTAAAACACTAGCACAACCGACCAAAATTCTCCTAGATCACTCCTTCATCTCCCACTTCCAAGTGTTGTTCACTACTTGAAAACAGCGATCACGTGCCGCATGATTTTGCCAATCCCTCTTTTTACATAAAATCCTCTCAAAATGGTTGAAAGCTACCTACTTTCTTTTACATGTCATCCTATTTTAGAAGTTGTCTACAGTTTTATGGATTTTTACAAGAGCTAATATCTCAAATATCAAAAATTGGCTAAACTTATAAAAAAATCTAGTATTTTTGAACCATTCACACTATGAACACTAACATTAATATGGTTGGCTCTCTAGATCAATAAGAAAGCTGCACTCTAGAGTTTTTCACAAGGTGTGCACGTAGCGGCACGGCATCGTGTTGTTGGACACTCTGAGAGCTGTTTTGTGATGAGTAGCCCTAGTGACCCTGTTTTTGCTATCTTGCTTGACAACATTAGTTGTTTCTAGGAATTCCTGTTAGTTGTGAGGTAGTTAGGGAACCCTACCAAATAAGAGAGAAGAAACCATGAATATATCTTAAAAAATACGGAGGTGTGTAAAAAGGAGTTCTACCCTTTGAAATTAAAAAAATAAAAGAAGAAAAAATCCAAGAGTAGATGACATTGCCTTGCGGAGGCTTAGTAGGTTCTTAGGGATGAGTCAAACTACAATGTCTTACCTTTCTAGCGGTGGTATTTAGTCGAAAAATAAAAATAAGATGGTTGGAACAAAAATAAAAGTGAGTGAAAGAAAAAAAAGGATTTAGTGTCGCCTTGCAAAATCTTGTTAGGTTCTTGGGTACCAAGACATGACCTAAGATTGATGCGCTGTTCTCCTTGGGTCACAATATGCTCAATTCCCTCCTTTTTACATGCTCGAGTATGAAACACTAAAGGAAAATGTGGTGCAATGAAAAAAATGTGACCTTTTATAGACCGGCTATAGGAGTCCTCACTTAGTAGGAGTTCCTAGTCTAGTTGTCCTAGGTTAGGTAGGCAGGTTGTCAGACCACCACTTAGGATGCTTCCTTTGATAGTTCTTTTTAGCCAATTTATGTTGGAGTAGTTGGTTCGCCACTAGCTCCAAATCTCTATTAGATTATACTTGGCCTATCCCTCGTGGACTTCATGCATTGATCTAGTCAGGGGTAGGGTGAGAGCTGTGTTTGTGCTCTGTTGTGTACTCTTATTTATAGCAACTTGATGCTCTTTATGCTTTCTGTTTGTGCAGATCAGTTCGTGGGTTTGACGGGTTGAGTTGCTCTATATCATGGTCGCTAATGAGAGCAGATTTTCAAGTAAAATTTCAAGAGTAAAAATAGCGTGAGACTTGTAAAAGAGGCAATTTTAGTGAAAAATGAAACGATTATAGATCAAGGAGCTAGAGTTTTCCTAGATGCATTTCGATGCTAGGAATCCAAGTAAGCCATTCATTGATCAGAGTCCATTTGACCCTCTATTTAATGGCCACAAGCTTTGGCGTTATGAAGTAGGCTATTGGATCTAAAAGCTGAAAAGCTTGTGATAGAGCCTAGGGTGATAGATTTCAATGTCAAAAAACCACTCATCCAGTCAGGTTGCAATTCCAAGGGACCATTTGCCCCTCTAATCAGGTCATAACCACTTTAACCAAGTGTGAAAAGCCAAAACTTGAACTAGATAAGTTAGATGCTATGTTTTAAACCATAATTAAAAAGCCAAAAGATACAAATTTCTCACAAGATGGGGGTACGTTTTTTTGGGTGCCCCTTTCTCCCATTAAAAAAACGTTTTTTGGTAACTGTAATGATCTTCTTCTCCCTCTTGGGCTTGAGTTCCATCAATTTCTTGCTATTTGTCACTTCAATCCTCACATAAAATGATGTAGCAAGTGAAAAAATATATTTTCAGTCTTTCTCTCTCTCATGTTTCTCTCTCCTCCTTGTTCTTTGTTCATATGGTTGCAAGAGAGAGAGAGAGAGAGAGAGAGAGAGAGAGAGAGAGAGAGAGAGAGAGAGAGAGAGAGAGATTGATTTGATGAATCAATGTGATGAACAATGATTTGGAAGGTAATGGCACATAGATCGGGTGATCTGGATGCATCAATGATTGGAAAATAACATTAGTGGCTTCATTTTCTTGAAGTATGAGACATACATATATGAATTTTCAAGTAAGCGATTTTTATTTAGTTTTTATGATGAATCATTAGTGCCTATGATGGAAAGATGTTGTAAATTATTGGAATATGACTTTTTATGACTATAATTTCAAAAATGCAATCATTTTCCCTTACGTATATTTAAAAATAGTAAAATTGTAAAATTTAAAACACGAAATTTAATAGAAAATGGGGTTGTTCTTGGGTTTTGGGGATCGAATGATATTTATATGGCATGAAAACGAGTATACTAATGGATCACACTTTGCATAAGTCCTACAAATCATAAAACAAAAAAAAACCAATTATTTATGTTAATAATATAAGAAATCATGAAAAATAGTCAAATAAGAAAATTTAAGAAAAAAATATTTTTATGAGTAAAAAATTACAAAAAATTAGGAGAATGTTTGTGAATGTATAATGAAGGGAAAGCATGATGGTTTACCTTAGCTTGTCTTTATTTATATGTTAAGTGCATGTTTAGAGATTGTTCCTATGAAGAATTATCACAAAATTTTCTTACATTTGTGCAAGCAAGTAAAACGTAAATGATAGGGGGTGTGGGCTTGAAATGGAAGAATATTTGATTAAGTTGTTGATTCCTGTGCATATCTTAGTATATAGGCTGTGGTTTATATAAGTTTTAGGGGGTTCAATAGCACGAGTTAGCCATGTGCTATTCCTTAGCAACGTAGCATGACACTAGTAGAAATAAATCATGAAAAGATTGTTTGGGCACTTCACATTGGTTAGTTTTTAGTTAACTCTTTTTAGCATAGAGTGCCATATACTTTGCATATGCAATCTAAATATGGTATCAGAAGATAAATTCCTAGATGCATTGCAATTGTATGTCTAGAGGTGAGAACCAACATTGAGAGTATAATATTTTTCTTTACTATAGGGAAGTGTGACACCTTGAGAAATGGATTAAGTGAGGAATATATACAGTCTCCTAGATCGTTACATTTATATTATGAGAGGACTCTATTACATTCATGTTCTATGTGTAAGATGGTACATACTGGGGCCATTCCCATGTATAGGAAAGTCGTAGGTGCCATATCATTCCGTTTGGGGGAGCTCTTTGTGTATGTGAATCAAGGTGTTGATCACCTATATGTTTGGGTACTCTCTTTGTTGGAGTTGGGAAGGAAAAAACATTGGACTACAAATCGACACAAATGCGTGATTTATTTAGAGTAATATATAGCCTCTAGATGCTCCTAGCCACAAGGATGTGAGGGTGGTTTGGTGAGCATAGGAGGCTCGACTAGAGCCCTAGAGCCAATTTTTTCAGGCCCACTTTAGGTCTGTCCTTGCGTTCAGTTTGCTTATCTTAGTCTAATTGATAGATTGGTAGTCTCAAGCACATAGCTTTTTGCTACTATATCCTTATTAGTTGAAGTTTTATATACATCACTCTCATTTATTTCATTTGATGATAATTCATGTTGTGAGGTAGTAGAAGTAGGAAAAGATGAGATTGTGTCACTTAGCCTTAGAATAAACCACTTATAGAAATCAAAATTATACTGAAGAGAAGCATGACCATCTAAAGTTGTGGGTTTGGGTGAGGTAAAAGACATATCTAATGACATCAAGCAACATGCTTCTTTGTCTCAATTGACTCACATGTAGCTCTTCCTATGAAATGAGTTTTTCATGTAAGGGATTTTGTTAGTCATATTGGCACAAAATCATACTCCAACAATTGATTTGGCACTAATTTCTCCACTTTGGCTAGGTGTCACATGGCTTGGCTTTCCAATCTTTCACTCTCTTCTATCTTCTTTCTCCTCAATCCTTCCTTATAATGGAGGACACCATTTCAATACTATACACCATCTTCATCCATGCTAGAAGTCCTCACAAATAACGAATATTTAAAATATTAAGGATGGCATCATGGATTCTTTAAGAATGAAAAAAGTTGTATTGGTGATTATTGAGCAGATTAGAAAGGGAGGGGGATAATATTTGATCAACATGCTTCTAGACAAATCCTATGATACTAATTTATTTTGCAGATATTGCACTAATGGGATTTTAGAAAAATATTCTACAAGATGGTGCATGCCCTAGTCATTAGTGCATTTGATACTATCAATATTGATGGATATTATATTCAGTCTTTTGATCTTAAGTGATCATCCATCAAGGATGTTCAGTAGTGTAATTGTCATTCACCATTTTTACAAAACCTCTTTTGGAGTACATTGAATTTAAAATGCAAGCAAGATTGATTAGGGGACTTCCACTTCTCTATGGTTAGGTATTCTCATCCCACATGTTTTTTAATGATAAATCTAACATTGTCTACTGTTGAACCTAGCTCTATTTAGGAGTTGATGAAATCATATGAGGATTGTGCAATTATATGGAATTCTATAAATCAACAAAGATTAAACACAATGCTTACTTTGGATTAGGATGATAAAGCTAAAGTCATCAAGGCTTTGTGATTCAAATGAATAGAGAAGGGAAATTTTAAGTATTTGGTAACCACCATCGGCTTGGTGTTACAATGCATAGAGATTTGATTATTGTTTTGCCAAGTTTTAAGATAAGATAAAATAGAAGAGCCACTTGTTGAATTGGGCCTTGATGGTAGGATCACTATTATTAAAGCCCTCTTGACTCCTAGGTACTATTAACTCCTTCTATAAGAAATGCTAAAAAGGACTCAAATATTCTTTTAATGGAAAGTGGAGTTGGTTTGCAATTTCATGGGGGGTGCTTACCACTCCCAAAAGTAATGATGGTATTGGGATTGAAGCTTTGAAAGAAAAGATTGATAGGTTGGATTTTTGTCTCCTTAAAAAGATTAATAGTGAATAATTGCCTAATGTGGCATTGGATAGTGGAATGAGAAGGCAAACGCAACTCCCTTATTGGTGTGAATTGGAATTGATACAATTAAGTAAGGAATTGGAGATCAAAACGAAAATGTTGTAGGTGGCTTAGTGTCTCTTCAATGCATGGAAGAGTGAACTCAAGAGCTTTTATTATTGAAAGGATGGAAAAATGGATTCATCTTTGTCTCAAGTGAGTTTGGACTCAATTTGAGGCTTTCAGAGAAGAATAATTTCCTATGGAGCATACTCCCACTCTCTCCAATGACATTTACTAAAAGGGGATTGTTAGATGGAGAGATATTTGAGATAAGTCTTCCTTAGAATTCAAGGATTTGCGTACTATGGAGCAACAACCTCATGTCACTAGTCCTGAAACTATATGGTTGAGTATTATAATGGCAAAGAAAAAAGAGAGTTAGCGTATTACTAGGATTGAGAAAAGTACAACACCTTTGGTCAACTAGATAACTCTAACAAGTAAGCCTACTAGTTCTACCAAAGTGAGGGCTGATTTGAACAAGAACAACGTTGATTGGATCCCTAAAGTCAAACATTATTGGAAGAATTTAGACCATTGGTCTATAGTGAAAACATGGAAGAAAACACTTTGGTGAGGTTGGTTATCCACACCCTCATTTAAGCTAAAACTTACATTCTAGTGAGTTCTTGCCACTAAGTTGCCTCCTACAACTTGTTGCCGAAAAGTTTCCAACGACTTATGCAAACAAATTGCTTAAAAGACAAGAGACTTCACTTTTTGGTGGCTTTGCCCCTTTTTCCACTATGCAAGAGGCATGTAGAGACTATCAAGCATCTTATATGAGAGTGTATTGAAACCAAATACTATTGGAGCTATGCTAAAAAAGTGATGAAGGTGGCTAGCCTACAACATGAGATTTGATGGAAATAAGCTTTTTTTGGAGGGGGTAATACGAACGAATAAATATAGAGGATTTAGGCAATGATATGAACTTTGATGTTTAGAGCTATTGGGAAATGCAAGAAGAATCTATTTTTTGAGTGCATCTATAGGCATCAATGTCTCTTAAGTTTTATTATCACTCAAGTATGATTTGCTCTCTGCTATCTATGTTGGCCAAATAGACTAGTGTTTTAAACTAATTCACAAAAAGCTTGTAATGTTGAACACATCTCTTTAGAGGTGCCATATATAATAAAATATTATATTTTAATGTGGAAAGAAAAAATGAGGTTTGAAATGAGCATTTTCAAAAAGTACATCTTAAAATATGCATAGAAAGCTTAATGGTTTTTATTTAAAAAAAGGAGGTTGTGTGTGTGTTATTTAGAAATACTCAAAAAGTGATTTTAAAACATGAGAGATTAAAATTATTTAAAATAAAAATATTAACACTAGTTAAAATAAAAATGTTAACACTAGTTAAAATAATTAATACATTAATGAAATTAATGACAAAAACATATGTTTTATAATAGTAATAAAAAAAGTGAGAGAGAGATTGAATGCTGAAATAATATCTCTCTCTCTAGACTCATCAGTTGTATCACAGTTTGTCTCATAGGCCAGTTTTGGTCTTTAGAAGACGTTAATATAACTCTCTCTCTCTCTCTCTCTCTCTCTCTCTCTCTCTCTCTCTCTCTCTCTCTCTCTCTCTCTCTCTCTCTCTCTCTCTCTCTCTCTCTCTCTCTCTCTCTCTCTCTCTCTCTCGTTGCATAGGGCTATGATTTTGAAAAATCCATTGCTTAGCTTGATACTAGAAAACCTTGATCTTGTCTTTGCTTTCTTGAGATTTCACAAAGGCATGTAAACTCTTTGAATCACACTTACTCTTTGCTTTCTTGAGATTTCATGAATGCATGTTTACCTTTTGCTTGAATCACACTTCCAATATTTTCAAGGTAGAAAGCTTAAGTGATTCATTTTTGCATTTATTCTATCAATTTTCATTTGAGTTCATACCTTGCATATGACCTTAGAGAATAGAAAGCATTATGGATGCCCTCAATTATGACATGAAAAAGGTTAACAAATGTTGCAAATGCTTCCATGTCAATGTTATTTAATAATTATAATGTTAAGAGAACTCTAAAATTTGCAGGTTTGGGATGCTAGGTAGCACCCCCAAAACCTTTTGTTAATATATACTAGGCATTCCACACCTAGGGTATGCAAAGCACAACATTATGAAAATAGAGTGCATTTTGCCTCCTAAGTACTTGCACTTTGCATGGCAAGTGCTATTGGTTTGACATACACCACATATAAGCATCATATTTTCTTGTTACTCACACACTAAAAAGCACTTAATACACCAAATTTACACTTTATGAAGAATTCTTACACATGTCTATCTCAATGTCTTTGGGTGAACCATTCAAATATGGCACATATTTACTATTAGTTCTTAATAGTTACATTAATAATATTTGTTAATATTAAATGTGTTATAAAAATCTAAAGACATTAATTATATCACTAAGAATAATAGTATTAATATTAATATAGCTAATAACATAGTTAACCTATGTTTTTCATGATTATAACATCAATTTACTACTATTTACAACTATATTAGTAGTAGTCTATATTAGTAAAAATATGTTTAATAAAGAAAAATATATTTACTATATCATTAATCAATAAATATCTAGTTAATTTTTATCTCTAACTAAATATATTATTATTATCAATATACATAAGGTAGCATATATATACTATTTATATTTGATAGATTATGATAACAAGATTCTTTAGTACAAAATTTTTGATATAATGAAAAATAATATTATTGACATAATTAATGGATAATAACTTATATTTATGAATATTTACATAGTGATAGTAGTATTGGTTTGTTAGTGATAAAATTTATTGATATGATTAATTATATTACTGCATGATATTATTTTATTAATAACATATATTATAGGAACATATAAATAACATAATTAATTAGTGCATATTAATATTAATATTATGTATATTAAGAGATAGTTATAATGTATTATCTATATTAGATATACTAACATATAAATTATAAACTACATCACCAAAAATGCACGAACTATAGTAATACTAATGTATGGACTATTAATTTTATTCACACTAAAAAAACATATTATATTAGTAATAACATTAATTGTATTAACTATACTTCTATGTGTTGATTGTTAGTTATATTGACATATCAAACATTAATGAATTTGTTGAGGTATTGATTTATTAATATTAAATTATACTAATTTATATAACATTAATTATTATAAATATTTACTAACTATAATTGATTTTATCAACTATAGCAATGTATTAGAAATTAATATGTTATTATGTATCAATTAATCTTAGTTTTCATTATTATTTGCTAGTTTAAACTAATGTTAAAATCAATAATTAATATTGATTACTAACACTGAATATACCAACATATTAAATGTAAATATACTAATATTATTATAATTATTAAATTTTAATATAAATTTATAATAATTAATATAATGTTCATAAGTAAATAAATAAATAAATAATGCTAAATCAATAACATTAATGATTCTTAAAGCTAAGGTAAATCAATGAATATTTGGAAACATTAAATAAAAAACGTTTCCAAATGTTATTAACAAATAATAATTAATAATGTTAAGTTTCCATAATGTTGATTAATAAGTATTGAAAGGTAAAAGATGAAATATTCACAATAGTGGGACTCAGCCCATTCCATAGATTAAAAAAGAGTTCACCAAGGGTGGGACAATCCCAACTATCTTGAATATTAGTTCCTCTCTAGCTAACCTAGAACCATGGATTTGAAGCTTAGGAGATTTAATATAGATATGTACCAAAAGGAGGGGGAGACCAAGGGCGCATAACCCTAGTTAGGGGAATCTTGGGTTTGTGAACTAGTGGGGGATAATAAAAAATTAATATAATATTATTAAATATTTACTAACATTGAATTTAAAAACATTTTACTAACATCAAATAAAAAAATTCTCTCTCTTTTTTCACAATGAGATCTCTCTCTCTCTCTCTCTCTCTCTCTCTCTCTCTCTCTCTCTCTCTCTCTCTCAATTAGTCACAAAAAAATTCTTATTACTAATAATAAATCAGATATTATGTGGTGATGGTAGTAAATATTTGTGAAAAGATGCCCAAAAGCTTACCCAAATCCCTACTCCCCATCTTGCTAAGTATATAGGACATGTTCGAAAAAGGCTTGGCTTGTGATACAACCAAATACCAAGAGGTGTTGGGTTTGGCCCCCTATTTTATTCCATACTCCCATAGAGACTTCAATGCTATGATGTGGACTGTAGACAATCCGATCCGATTAAATCTTTCATTTGCTCAAAACCTTCCTAGGATACATGCTTACTTTCCTCCCAAAAGAAAGCCTTTTTTGCTAACATTCCCCAAAATATCCTACCAAAGAGGCCCAACGATTCATCCATCCCACAATATATGCCTAACAGTATCGTGGGTTCCACAATAACACAAACCATTTGAAATTACACTCTAAATAAATTTGTCACCTAAGCTTAGAGCTCCTATAGTCATTTTTTATAAGAAGCTAAAAAGAGACATTATTTTTAGATGGATAATACCTTGTCACACTAGCATAGGTATATAAGATGTTGAGACTTGTAATTTTTCATGTTAGAGAGAGAACTAGGGAGAGAGAAGATTGCAGAAGAGAGAGAAAGACTGCAGGAAGAGATAGAAGAAGAGTGACAAGGATAGAGAAAGACTAGATTTGGAGAGAGAAAGACAAGAAAGAGAGAGAAGCCATAGAAGCTGTGAGCAAGATGGGAGAGAAAGAATGTAATTGTATTAATGTGTCAAAAAATATGAAAAATTACATGTCCTCTCCTTTTATACCAATGTCAGTGTGACATGGCATAATATCAATATTATTTATACTAAATCCTTATTCCCAGCTTCTTACAATCCATCCCTTCCTAAAAGTTTTTGTCCTAAAAAACAAACCTGAAAAACTAGAAAAGATGGATAGAACAGAGTACTACTTTGTTTTTACAGCTTTACAAATGGAAAATGAATGAAGTATGACCAACTATATGGACTGAGATTAAAGAACAGAAGTAAGCCTCAGCTATATACATGATCTGGAATACTTCAAAAGTATATGGAGCCATAAAGTCTTCAACAAATAATCTCAAAACAAAGTAGACAACTCGCTATGTAAACAGACCCTGCTGGACCAAATCTGCCATAACTTCTAGTAGAAGTGTCCAAATGAGATATACCATATATCAAAACGAAGCTCTTGAAGAGCACTTTAAGCCCATGTAGATAGCTTAATTCTGAAAATTAGACATGATAAAAACTGTTCTAAAACAACGTGCTGTCCTGATCCTGTCTGCATCATCATTAGCTTCATAATCAATAGGCTTCAGCCACTAATGTATCCCTTAAGAAAGGAAACTCATCCAATATAGAATCAAGCCTCCAAGAAGCTTCCTCACGTGGTAAACCTCTCCATTTGATCAAATATTCCATGATAGAACGAGATTGAAGCTTCTTCTCACCCTGACCTATAACAGCCTCTGGGGTGTACTGAATAAGACCTCTTCATCAATAGGTGGCATCTCATCAACTATATCCACTGGATCACCATAAAAGGGCTTGAGTTGACTAACATGGAAGACATTATGAATCTTTGTGGAAGAGGGAAGCTCTAGTATGTATGCCAAATCTCCAATTTACTTAAGGATCTGGTAAGGGCCATAAAACCTATGGGCAAGCTTATTACTAGATCCATCTTTTAATGTAGAGTACTTGGACTTGGGCACCTTTAGGAAAACCAACTCTCCTTCTTGGAACTCTAAAGGCCTCCTCTTCTCATCAGCATACATCTTCATTTGATCTTGAGCCTTCCTTAGATTCACCTTACATTGCTGAAGAAGGGTCTGCATTCTTTCTAACTCTTCCTTCCCATGAGAATTGATCCTTTCATTAAATATGACTGTGGGTAAGGGCATCTTGTAACCATACAAAGCCTCAAAGGGTGAAACTCCTATACTAGCATGAGTAGAATTGTTATAAGCAAACTCAGCCAAGTGTAACCAAGAATCCCATGAAGTTTGGATATCATAGCAAAAATGGCGAAGATAAGTCTCCAACCATTTATTGACTCATTCTGTCTGTCCATCAGTTTGAGGATGATAAGCTGTAGATGGAGCCAATTTAGTGTCCATGGATGTAAATACCGCCTGCCAAAAGTTACTCATAAACTTTGAGTCTCTATCATGGACAATCACCTGCGGTAATCCATGTAGTCTAAAAATCTTCTCCATAAACTGACTGGCCACTTGAGAAGCAATAAACTGAATCTTGGTTGGAATAAAATGGACTACCTTGGTGAGTCTATCTACCACCACATATATACTATTCCATCCCTTCTTGGTAGTAGGTAAGCTAGTAATGAAATCCATAGTAATATGAGTCCATTTACCTGTAGGAATAGGTAATGGTTGTAACAAACCTCTTGGCTTTTGGGTGCTGTCCTTATTCTGCTGACAAGGCATACACTTCATAACAAAGTCCTTGACATCTTTCCACAGCCCTTTCCAATAGAAACTTTTACTGATCCTTTCATAGGTCTTGAAAACTCTTAAATGTCCAGCTAGAGGCGAAGAATGTAGTTCCTCCATAAATTTCCTCGTAAAAGAAGAGGTAGAAGGAATAACAATCTTGCCTTTCAACCAAATAAGGCCATTTTTAAGCTGGTAATGCGAGTTTTCTTCCATAAGACCTTGCTGTAATTTTTGAAAAATATGGCTGAATTCTTCATCTAGAAGATAAGCCTCCTATAATTCTTCAATCTAGTCATTATGCAATTCTGTCATAGCTGAAACTTTGCAAGCCCACATAGGAGAAAGAGAATCAGCCACTATGTTATCTTTGCCCCTTGTATGACTGATGTCAAAATCATAATTATGTAATATAGCTACCCAACGACGTTGCTTTGGAGTAAGATTGGACTGAGTAGGGAAATACTTAAGTACCCTGTGATCACTATGTACTCTAAATCGGCTGCCATATAAGTAATGGTGCCACTTCTTAACTGCATGCAAGATAGCCAACATCTCTCGGTCATAAACATTCATGGCCATTTCTTTATTTGTAAGCTTACGGCTCTCAAATGCAATTACTCCATGCTCCTGTAGCAAAACAGCCCCAATGCCACGGCCACTAGCATCACACTGTATAGTAAATTCTTTGGAAAAGTCCGGGCATACTAAGATAGGAGCAGAGGTAAGGAGTTCCTTTAATTGGTTGAAGCTACTATCTGCAAGAGCATCCCAAAAGAAAGCCTCATTCTTCAACTTATCACTCAAAGGAGCTGCAATGGCCGCATAATGCTTAATGAATCGGCGATAGAATGAAGATAAACCAATAAATCCTCTAAGAGAGGTAGTAGTAGTAGGTGTTGGCCAATCTTTTATACATTGCACCTTCTTGGGATCAGCCTGTATTCCTTTTTCACTGACAATATGTCCCAAGTATTCCACTTTAGTCTACATGAAATAACACTTCTTCTCCTTAGTAAAAAGCCTATGATGTCTCAATACATAAAAAACCCTCCTCATATGTGCCAAGTGATCCTGTAAAGTCTTGTTGTAAATCAGAATGTCATCAAAGAACACCAAGTCAAACTAAAAGAGGAAAGGTTGTAAAATCTTATTCATCAGGCTTTGGAAGGTAGCTGGAGCATTTGTAAGCCCAAATGGCATCACTAAGAAATGATAGAGCCCATGATCAGTCCTGAAAGCAGTCTTGACTTCATCACCCTCTCGCATAATCTGATGATACCCTGATCTCAAGTCAATCTTCATAAAAAATCGAGCCCCCTTAAGCTCATCAAGAAAATCATCAATCTTGGGTATCGGATACCTATTCTTGACTGTGATCTTATTAAGATCCATGTAGTCAATGCACATTCTGAAAGATCCATCTTTCTTTTTGACAAACAGGACTGGAGATGCATAAGGTGAAGAACTTAGTTCAATGAATCCCATCTCAAGAAGTTCCTTTATTTGCTTGGCTACTTCCTCTCGTTCACACTTTGATAATATTTAAGGTGGCTTATTGATTGTCTTTGAGTTGGGCTCCAAATCATTGGGGTGATCTACTGCTCTCTTAGGAGGCAATGAAGTAGGTACCTCAAATAAATCTCCATACTCCTCAAGAAGAGCTGTCAAGGTTGGATGGTTTGCTGAATTATTGGGCTGATCTTGCATTTCTTTATTCAAATGCAAAACAAATATTTCTGAGCACCTCTTGTACTCCTTTTTGAGTTGTTGAATGGTAATAAGCTGAAAATACGATCTATTAGGAATTCCTTGTAAATGGATAAACTGTCCATTGAAGATAAACTCCATATACAATTGTGAGAAATCGATAGTGATCCTGCCTAATGTCATCAACCAATGACAATCGAGTACAATTCCTATAGGCCCCATTTCCAAAGTGATCAGGTTTACCTTTGCTTCAAAATTTTCAGCCAACTATAAAGAAACCTGTGGGCATATCTGTGTGTTGATTTCCTCTTCACCATTGGCCACTTGAACTCTAATGGGCTGCTATAAATCTGTGGGAACACAATTCAGCTTGTCCATGATGGACTTATTCACAAAACTATGAGTACTACCACTGTCTATCAGAATGAACATTGGCTTTCCACATATGCTTCCCTTCATACTGAGTGTATTAGGGCTCTTAGATCCTATCCAAGCATCCATAGAAATAGAACAATTAGTGGCAACAAGCGGCTCATAACAAGTCCCACCTGGTTCAAATGGAGCACTTCCACCTAGATCAAAAGGAAAAGAGTCACTTGAATCATAAAAATACTCTTGTCCAACTTCTTCCTCAAGATATTCATTTTCAGCATTAAGTACAATTGCATTAGCTTCATCCATGTCATCTTCAAAATCCTCAAAAACTAACATACTCTGAAGCTTGGGTTTGACATTTTTGTATACACACTTTGAGGCATGATCAGGTGTATACTTTTTCCCACACTTGAAATATAAGCCTTTCTCCTTTCTTTCTTTATAAAGATCCATAGGAATAGATTTAGGATTCGTATTGGTTGAAATGGATTTAGGCTTGGTGTCCCCTTGTTTGAAATCAACTCTTGGACTGTTTACTATCCTAAAATTACTTTGCGGTCTAGAAGCATTAAATGGAGGATAAGTTGTTACCCGTAAGCTCCCATTTGGCACATGATTGTTGCCATAAGTGTTACCAACTTTCCCCTGCTTAAAAATAGTCCTTGGCTGTCCAAAACCAGGCTGAAATGAAGATTCTGTTCTATACTTTCTTCCATAGTGCTCCGCAAGCTCAATAGCCTTAAAGAGGAAAGTAGGATTTTGTGCCATAACATCAGCTGATAAAGATGGCTCTAAACCATACATAAACTTATAGAGCTTAGCCTCATCACACTGATGCTTTCCACATACATGGTCAGGTTGAGGAATTGGTTAGTGTACTCTCTTACACTTAGGCCCCTTTGTTCCAAACCATACAATCTCCGTGCTAATTTCTCTTTCTCAAGAGGGGAGACAAATACTTCAGCCATAAGTGCCTTGAAAGCTTCCCAATTCTCTACAAGTATGTTTTCTTTTTTTATATACCTCCACCAAGTATGGGCAAATCCCTCCAAATGCAAGGAAGCAAAATGAATCTTCATGTCATCAGTTTTAGGGAATATATCAAAGTAAGATTCCATCTTAGAGGTCCACTTCTCTAAATCAGATGGTGAAGATGACTGACCATTAAATTTAGCTAGAACAATCTTGTCCTTTAGCTCTCTTTCATGAAATGGTTGCTGTCCCAAAATAGGCTGATCATGATTACCATGTATGGAACCCCCAAATTGAGACGGAAATCTCCCAACAGGTGGTTGAGAACTACTATGTAATCTTAGCTCTCTTTCATGAAATGGTTGCTGTCCCAAAATAGGCTGATCATGATTACCATGTATGGAACCCCCAAATTGAGACAGAAGTCTCCCAACAGGTGGCTGAGAACTACTATGTAATCTTCCTGTTGGTAGAGAACCCCTAGGAATTTGAGTATTCAGCCCAAAAGCTTGAGAATTAGCTCCATTCAAACTGCCCAAATAGTCATCATGCAGTTGTGAAGCCTCTCCTACTTCATACTGGCTATTTGGGATGCCTCTTCTTCCAATAATCCCATGTCCATGACCATTTTGGTTAGATAGCTGAAGTGGGACTGAAGGCTCACTGTTTGAATAAGCTTTCTCCTTAGCTTCTTTTGATCCCATTTGCATTTGCATCGATTGGGAGAATTGTGCCATAAGTTGAGCATTAGATTCCACTAACTTATCAATAGAAGCCTTTGTTTGAGTCGTTGAATCCACCAACTTCTCAATGGAAGACTTCATTTGATCAGTAGACAAAACCATTTGCTCCATTCTTGATAAGATGGCCTCATGTCGTTCCCTATGTCTTTGTTCATGGACGCACAAAGTATCATTGAGTATACTGACTTCCCCTTGTTGTTGAGGCTCTTCAGGGCTCTCTTGAGGTGTATTGTCCAACATGGAATCCCTGATTTGCTAAGCATAATCTTCATGGACCTTATTTTTACCCTTATGTCTAGCCATAATAGTGCAGTCGTGAACGGCTATAACTTTTGCTAGCGAACTCCGATTTCAAAACTTTTTAGTTCAAATCGAATCCAAGAATGCCCTCTTCGAGATGAGCTATAGCACGCTATACAAAATTTAGGAAAGAAAATTCTATAGCTGGATTTTTGAGTCTGATTTGTCCAGGCCTGCACCCTGTCTAAACCTGTAAGTGCCCTGTTTTGACCCTATAAGGCAAGATAGTAACCCCAAATGGTTACCAAACCCTGTAGAAGGCTGGATAGGACCTATGAGTACCCTGTAGTACCTGCACCTGTACTTCAGTAATGAAGGGTGTACCTATAATCACCTGTAAATACCTGTAAGTGCCTTGTAAATTCCATGTTTTACCCTATTTTGAACCTGTAGGTACTTGAGCCTTTGGAAAGTCTTTAATATTCAATTCTCCAGTCACTGTACTTGTGTGAGGGATAAAACAGCATGATTGGCTCCCTACACAAACGTCGAATCACCGAGAGGTGGGCAAAGTTCCCCCCAGGTCGGTTGGTTGCACCCCTTCGGGATCTTTGATAGTGAGGGAGGGTCACCTCTCTTTTGTCTCACTATCTCCCTCGGCATCCATCTTTTTCCTTGGTGGGTATATCAACATGGCAGTAGCTAGTAATCTAATCAATCAGTATGAGATGCATTTTTGAAATATTCATTCAGCCTTTCATGAGATGCAATTGAATGGAATCTTGAAAGTTTAGATAGGGGAAGGGTCTTACCAATGCAATTCAGTGACTCACTGATTGCTAGTACTTACCATTTTACAATATTTCAGCTTGGGTAAAAGAATTTAGCCAATCAATGGATTAGAGTGAACAAGTTCATCAATCAATAGATTCAATCAATGGGATTCAATTGTTATGCTGGAAATTTCAGATTGAAGCCTCTAATTCACTGATTAGAACTAGTATGCATAGAGCAAGCATTGCGATACATGAATGGATTGATCAAGCAAAGGTTGGCTGAAATTTGATGTATATTATTCAATTCTTTAATCTCTCAATCAAATGGATTAAGCTCAGCAATTGGATTAATGAGAGAGATTAAGAATTGAAGAAGAGTACCTTTGACATGGTTGATGATGACTTGATCAATCTTCATATGCTTGATAAAGCCTCCAGTTGTCCAATGTTGCTAAAATAATCCCCAAGGCTTTTGTATTTAGTACTTAAGAACAATCTTGAAGCTTCAAATGCTTGAAATTGAGGCATTAAACCCGTATCCCCAAATTTTGGCTCCATGGAAGATCTTGAGCTTCAATCTTTGACCATTTTGTGCTTAATCCTTGCAATTTGTTGAAGAATCCTTGCTGAAATGATCCCATGGGCTAATCAGATGAAGAATCTTCAAGAAATTGTTGAGAAATGAAAGCTCGGGCTGAAGCTTTCATGGCTACCATGGACTGTTCATCTAGGGTTTAGGGAGAGGTTAAAGAATCTTGAATAGAGCTGAATCCTTCCATTTCACTGATGGTTTTCACTTGCCAAAGATCAGGGAGAGTGCCAAGGGCTGAAGATGAAGTATCAACTGTAAAAAACAGGCTGGAATTAGCCCAAAAATTGTGCCGCAATTTTCGGGGTTGTTCCTAGCTCCATTGCTGAGCCAATCTGAAGCTAGATACTGAAGCAAGGAATCTATTCCAGGAGGTGCTTGGCCAAGAAGACCAGAGGTCTTAGAGATATGAGCACATTTTGCTGATGAACTTCCATGAAACCTGCAGGAAACTCCAAGAAAGGGGAAAGAGAACTCCCTCTTTTCAAAGTAACCACATCTTGTTCCCAAACTAAGCCCAATTAACTCTCCTTTACCCTAATTACCTCCAATTTTGCATAAAATTTGATGACGACTTGTCAATTAAGCCATCCTCCTCCATATCTAACCTTGGATATCTCCAGATGTTGTCTCTTACTAACTATAGATGATCTGTAGCACTCCACTAGTCATTGTCTTGTACAATTTTTGTCTGAAATTGATTTTGATAGAGAAAAATAGGACTGAAAATAGAAGACAAAGAATGGATCAAAGACCAATGGTCTGATACCACTTGTTAGAGAGAGAACTAGGGAGAGAGAAGACTATAGAAGAGAGAGAAAGACTACAGGAAGAGAGAGAAGAAGAGTGACGATGAGAGAGAAAGACCAGATTTAGAGAGAGAAAGATAGGAAAGAGGGAGAAGCCATAGAAGCTGTGAGCAAGATGGGAGAGAAAGACTGTAATTGTATTAATGTGTCAAAAAGATATGAAAAATTACATGTCCTCTCCTTTTATACCAATGTCAATGTGACATGGCATAATATCAATATTATTTACACTAAATCCTTATTTCTAGCTTTTTACATTTCATCACTTTACATTAATACAATTATTGTCTATTCATCTTACCTTCTTGTTCACAACTTTTATGGCTTCTCTCACCTCTCTCCTATCTTTCTAGTCTTTCTCTCTTTGGGCACTCATTCTCTCTCCTCTTTTCTCTCTCTTTTGGACTTTCTTCTCTCACCTCTCAAATCTCTTCTTGGACAAGTGGTATTAGAGCATTGGTCTTTGACCCATTTGGTCGCAATCTAAGCATAACTTTCTCTCTCAAATCAATTACATTCCAGTTTCTCAAGGATAGGGTGTCCAATGCTTGAAGTGGACATGTGCAGAGACCAAGGAGCTTTTAAGTACAAAGGATAACTTAAATAGACCTAAATGCATGACATGGAGGCCAAGATAGATGCCCAATAACACTATATTAGGAAATTTGAGAATTTCCATGCTCTTTGGGAATCCCCAATACCTTTATTATTTGACCACATAGTCAAATCTTGTTGTCTTACTTAAAGGTGGAGTCTACCCTAAATACTATACAAGCTACCTTTCCAAATCCCACTTTCAAATATAGATCCAAGATTTAGCCACGTGATCAAATATTTATCACTTATTTGAAATTAAGACCTGGAAATTTTCCAAATTCTCTAATATAATGTTCAATGGACAAAATAGCGGGTCGTGATCAAGAAACAAGCTATTTTGGAGGTATTTTGGTTAAAGTAAGGGTAATGGGAGTTAGTTAGGTCTAGGACTCCAATTACTTTTTGCAAACAAGCTTTCTCTCTCTTCTTCTCTTCAAGCTTTTTGAAGCTTTGATGGAGGATAATCATGGAACCTAATCTAGTCTCCTCTCTAGAAGCCACGAATCACTCTCCAATCTAAAAAAACTTGTTTATTTCATACTGAACATTGCCATAACCAATGACTAGCATAATACTTAGTGAATCATCAAAAAATTGCCCTAGTTTTACACTAATTTCTTGTTCCTATTCATCAAAACATGGCTACCATTAGTCTCTTGACTCCAGCTTCTACAAGCATTGGACATTTGCTTGGTATCATTCTCAACAAGGTTGAGCTCCTATCTCCTACAAGTTTCTGATCTTCATCTAGTCTTTAGAAAACCCTAATACAAAGTAGGGCAGCCATAACTTCAACCTTAAAGCTTCTAGTTTCTTCAAGTTTTGGTAGTCCTTCACTATCAAATATTTCCACTGCCAGTATCATATAGCATTGGCATCAAAATTGAAGACATTGAAAAAGATGTCAATACTTCAAGCATAATGGAGCTACATTTTTGGGATTTTGAGTAACGAGCTTACATTTCATGTCTTCATGCATTCAAGGAGGTTCAAGCCACTTCTAAAGGTTCTATAGTCTTCAAGAAAAGTACAAGATGATTCATGAAGATTATGGACTACAGAGCATTACGAATTGAATGGATGATTATATTCTTCAATTAGTGGAGTTGAAGCTTGATTCCCTTTAAATCATGCACCTTCTTCAAGCTTTAAGGAGGTATTTCATCTTCTGTTAATATTTGAAATCTCTCTTTATCCAATTTCTCAAGATTATCCCATTGTTGAGAGATAATGGGTTATTGAGTCCCTTAATGAACCATATATAAGATATTACTACCTCTGTACGCTAATCAAAGATTCTAACCATAGATCAAAGATTGCTACCTCTTTAGGCTAATCAAAGATTCTAAATCCATTTTCAACATTTATTCCATTTCATTTTCGATAATGGCTTCAAATTTTCATGCTTTGGATAATCCTAATTTGTGCCTTTGATTCACTTGTACCAAAGAAATAAATTGTAAAGGGTAAGTATTGCACTAAGTGAATCACTGTTTTGCGGTTGGTAAGGGGTTGGTAAGAGCCTTAGCCAATCCTCATTTTCAATTCTGTAGTATTGATCAATCCATGCATATCATTAATAAAAGCTAAAATAATTATTTCAAAAATTCATTTCATTTCTATTTTCATATAGTAGAATACTCTAGCCATGGATATACTCACCAAGGAAAAAGATGGGTGCTAAGGGAGATAGTTGGACAAAAGAGAGGTGACCCTTCCTCACTATCCAAGATCCCAAAGGGGTGCAACCAACCAACTCGGGGGGACTTTGCCCTCCTTCTAGTGATTCATAGCTTGTGTAGGGAGCTCTTCCCACCATTTTATCCCTCACATAGGTACCACGAGTGGAGCTATTGAAGACTTGAATATTTCAGCTCAAGAGCATTAAAACAAGATGCTTATTAATTAGACTATTACAAGGATTGTAGGTCGATTGTAGGTCCTTTTGGCTTTTAAAAGTAGGATGCATGTACTTGTTAGGGTAACAGCGAACTTGGAAAATTATTGGAAAGATTTTCAATCATTCGTAGATACTGCAGGTTAATCTAGGTCATATATATGTTACTAACAAGATGTTACAGTGAAGCGGGGTGCTACAAGTCATTTTGGGAGCACTACCCACTTGATTACAAGGGTTGTAGGGTATTTCAAAGCTTAAATTGGGCTAATATAGGTCATTATAAGTGTTGGCCAATGCATACATGTCTTATCCAAGTTATTATAGGATTTAGAGACCTTGATTTAGACCTATAGGTGCTTGAGAGGCCAAAATAGTTAGTTTTAACTACTCTGTATAGTAGAAAAATAATATTCTTAGAATATTTTGATCTAATTTTGAAGTGAAGTGGATAGCTCATCTCAAATAGCTATTCATTTCTCATTTGGATATCATGGTAAAAAGTTATATCCATTTTTGTGATAGGAGGTTTACTTGGACTGCACTTTGACAGTGAGCAGAAATGGCTCAAAATAAGGGAAATAACAAAACCAATGAGGACTTCTAATAACAAATTAAGGAAAGACATGAAGCAAGCTGAGCCACATCATGATGAAGAGGAATCACAAGAGTATAGTGCATATAGTACTCAAAATGCCACACTTTGTAACCATGAAACTCTACATTCCGTTAAGCACATGGAGTTAGTATCCAAGTTAGACCAAGTGGTGAGGCAAATGGTTCAATCAAACATCCAAACAAGGGAAGTCATAGAGAAAATGGCCAACTCTAATAAGGACTCATGGGAGAAATTTGCCTCTTCCACTAGAAAGTCTTTGGACAAGCTTAGTGCTCAAATGTCCATGCTTGTGGCAACACAAATGATAGACAAAGAAAGTAGAGATAATCAATCATTTCAGCCTTCAAATGTGTATAGCATATACTACATATGACATTGGGGAGACATCTTTTAGGGATAATGAGCCAATTTTGAGCATTCATGCATCTAACCCTACTTTAGGAGCTAGAAATCAGCCACCTATTCCTCCAAAAAAATTTCAAACTAATTATCATAGGAGTGCTTCTAATCTTTTGCCTCCCATTGGCAGCTATATAGACACACATCCTTGTAAGGATTTATAGAAAGATAGATCTATGATAAGAAAGTGTTGACTAAATATAGTGACAATTCATATTCACTAGCAAATTTAGAGAAGTGGATGTCAAAATTAGAGTCTTAATTTGACAGCTTCTTCCCTAGGTCAAATAAAGATCCATTTTGCTATGCTTCACCTTGAGGGCTTCACTCATACATACTGTAGCTACATTAAAAGAGACAACCAACTGGTTGATAGTTGCAAATATTTCAAATAAAAAATGGCTCAAGTGTTTGTATCTCCCATAGAGAAAGAGAAGCTAGCTAGGAGGTGGTAACCAAAGAGCCTATTTATTAGAGAGTATACCAACTAGTTCTTGAATACTACCATGTATGCAGAGAGTGTGAGAAATGATGCAAAGTTACATAAATATATATATATGGTCTAGAGCCTAATCTATTAGTTGATAAGGAAAGGTAGGTCACACATTGTGATTGTTGGAGTTTCCACACACCAGTCCCTCTATTCTTACTTGAACCTCCATAGCTCTTGATCCCTTCTTACTTCCACTCATGCTTCCACTCCCGCTTCACTTTTCTCAGGTATCATAGTGGATATTCAAAGAGCTTCATCATCACTTGCTTTAGCTTGGGAAGAAGAGCTTAACTTCAAGCTTTCATGGTAGTCTGCCCTTTATCCTTCTAAGGTATGTATTGAGTCTTGGCTTACTCTTGGATTATCAAAACTTGTTATAGGGCTTCAAGAGGCTCCATTGAGCATTGATCAATGACCATTGAGGTGGAGAGTAGCAGTAGAAAGGATTGGAGCATCTAGTGCATTTTACACTGATTTTTAGCCCTATTCGTTGCTTGGACAGCTCATGCTTCAATCATTGCTTGCTCCTGGGAGATATCCCTATGCTAGCTTCTTTTGGATTGTAAATGACTATAAATAGACAAGGAAACTTTGGTGGCAATTTTGGTGGATCTAGCACTTCATTTGGCAGCCCCAAAATTTCCATGTATCCCATATTTAATACTTCAAGGCAGCAAAGTGCTTCCATGCAATGAAAAGTATGTAGCTAATCATGCATCCAAGCATACTTACAAAAATACCAAAGCTAAAAATTACAACATGATTATGGTTAAAGATGTTAATGAGGAAGAAATTGAGAAACCAACTACGAGTGCACAAGATAAATTTGAGGATCATAATGAGGATCTTCAATAGGACCAGTCTTATGACCTAGTCGATGGCTTGCCATTTGACCTTAATGGACATGTTCCATTTGATCTGGTGGGATTGATCTATATACTGCTACCATACACCTTATTCTATCTCTATGGATACCTAGAAAGGCTCTAGGAGCCCTAATACACTCTGGTGAAGGGTACCATTTATATTGATAGATAGTAATAGTACACATAGTTTTTTAAATAAGTCAGTCATTGATAGGATGAATTATCTCTCCACTAAATTATAGCAGCCCATAAGAGTTCAAGTAGCTAATGGTGAAGAGCAAATTAGCACCTAGATGTGTCCATAGGTTTACATACATTTGGTTGAAAACTATGAAGCAAAGATGAACTTAATTACATTGGAAAAATGGGGCCTATAGATATAGCACTTGGTTATAATAGGCTGATGACTTTAGAAAGGATTGCTATGAATTTTTTAAAATTGTATATGGAGTTTGCCATTGATGGGCAACCTATCTATCTACAAGAAATCCATAGTGAGTCAAATTTTCAACTTATCACCATTAAGCAACTCAAGAAGGAGTATTAAAAAAGCTCTCATATTTTTTTTAAACACCTAAATAAAGAGGTAAAACATCAATCCAAGGAATTAGTTTATAATCCAGTATTAAAATATCTACTTGAGGAGTATATGAATCTACTTGAAGTACCTACATCATTACCTTCGAAGAGAGTAGTAAATCACCCTACAGATTATCTAAATGTGATCATCGACAAAATGACCAAACAAATCAAGGAATTTTTAGAGATGGGTTTCATTGAGCCTAGTTCTTCACTGTATGCTTCATCGTTCTTGTTAGTAAAGAAGAAATATGGATCCTTTAGAATGTGTATAGACTACAAGAATCTAAACAAGATCACAATGGAGAACAAGCATCCTACTCCTAAAGTGGATGATTTGCTTGATGAGCTCAAGGGGGCTAAGTTCTTTACTAAGATGAACTTGAGATTAGGATATCATCAGATGTGTATGTGAGGAGGGTGATGAGATTAAAACAACCTTTAAGATTGATTGTGGGTTATACCATTTTTTGGTGATGCCATTTGGGCTAACCAATGTCCTAGCCACCTTTCAAATGATGAATAAAAATTTTCTCTTTAATTTTATTCTAGTGTTCTTTGATGACATATTGATTTATAGCAAGACATTGGAGAACCATTTATCATATATGAGGAAGGTATTTAATGTGTTAAGGCATCATAGACTCTTTGATAACTAGAAAAAGTATTCATTCATGCAAATAGAGATGGAGTACTTAGGCCACGCCAAATTTTTAGTGAGAAAGGGATGTGCAATGTGTTAGAGATTGGTCAACACCTAGCACTACTACTTCTTTTAGAGGACTTCTTGGTCTACCATCATTCTACTAGAGGTTCATAAAACATTATGTGACTATAGTAGCTCATTTGATTAATAGATTGAAGAAGAAAGATTTCTTTTAGGATACCCTTGCAAATAGAAGCTTCAATTAGTTAAAGGAACTCCTCACTTCTACTCCTATTTTAGTATGCCCATACTTCTTTAAGGACTTTACCATACAATGTAATGCCAATGGGATAGAGACATAGGGGCTATATTGTTGTAAGAGCATGGTGTCATTACCTTTGAGAATCACAAGCTCACAAATAAAGCGATGGCTATTAACGTGTATAACCAAGAAATATTGGATATACTCCATGCAATCAAAAAGTTACAACATTACTTATATGGCAACTGTTTTAGGGTCAAGAGTGATCACAAGGTCCTTAAGTACTCCTTAGCTAGTCAAATCTCACTCCTAATAAAGAGTGTAGGTGGGTGGCTACCCTACAAAATTATGATTTTGACATCACACATTCATGGGGCAAGGATAATATAGTGGCTAATTCTCTTTCTAGGATGTGGGTATGTAAAGTTTTAGCCCATGACTAAGTTACATAGTGATTAGGTTAAAGAGCTATAGGAAGCCTATCTTTCGGATGAAGAGCTCAACCATATATTTCATAAATTACAACAAGGATTAATGGAGGGAAACTCACATTTTGAGCTTACAAATGGCCTCATCTAGCTCAATGGCAGGATTGTTATTCCGTCTACTTCTCAATTCAAGATAAGAATGATAAAAGAGATGCATTCTTTGCCTACATCTACTTCTCAATTCAAGCTAAAAATGATAGAAGAGATGCATTCTTCGTCTACAATTGGACATTTTTGTGTATTTAGGACCTATGATAAAATTAGCAAAATCTTTCCACCAGAAGGGATCGTGAAAAGATATAAAGGATTATGTCATGAAGTGCATTTCATGCCAACAAAACAAGGACAATACTCTCATAAGTTAGGTTTTTTATTACAACCATTGCCCATTCCTAAAGGAAAGTGGATATATATAACCATAGATTTTATTATTGGCTTGCCTATAACTAAAAAGGAATGGAACATCATCTATGTAGTGGTAAAAAGACTCATAAGGCAGCACATTTTATTCCCATGAAGATGGGGTTCACTACATTACAACTAGCTAGTCACTTCATGGAGCATATCTTCAAGTTACATGGATTTCCACAGGTGATTGTACATAATAGGGATAGAAAGTTCACGATGAGTAACTTTTGGTAGGAGGTATTCAACTCCATGGGTACTAAGTTGGCTCCTTCTATAGCCTATCATACACAAGTTGATGGCTAAACATAAAGGGTTAATAAGTGGTTAGAGACCTACCTTTGCCATTTCTATCATGATGTGCAACATGTGTAGGATTCTTGGTTACACTTAACTGAGTTTTCTTATGACAACTCTACCCATGCTAGTATCAGAGTTTCACCCTTTGAGGTAGGCCTTGTATGGCCATAAAGTGTGCCTTCCTATAGTCATTTTCAATGAGAAGATAAACTATCGGGAGCTCATGCTCAACCGCCAAGACCCATGGATCTCTTATTGTTCAAGTGTTTCAAGCCAAGCACTAATCGTTACCTCTCACATAGTCAATGCGCTATCTCTCTCTAGGAGTGTAGTGAGCTTACCTTCATGCCAGATTGAGTTGCCTCCTCTCATGAGCACTCTGGTAGCTCCACGATCCAAGTGCAAGCTTCAAGCGAGCTCTATCCTCAAGCTCCATGCTCCAAGCTCCATTGCTGTGAGCAAGAGAAGAGAAGAGAAGAGAAGAGAAGAGAAGAGAAGAGAAGAGAAGAGAAGAGAAGAGAAGAGAAGAGAAGAGAAGAGAAGAAAAGAAAAGAAAAGAAAAGAAGATAGAGAGCTTCTCCTCTACCACGGTCCCTCACCCTCACACACTCACTCCCTCACACTCTCACACTCCCTCTCTCAGGCACAAGCTCAAGCAAGCAAAAAGAAGAAGAAGAAGAAGAAGAGGACGAGAGTTACTTTTGGCCACACACAAGAATGAGCTTCTCATTAACTTTTCAACTTTATATATAAAACCCTAAATCCCTTTTGGATGGTCATCCCCTTATTCCCTTTTTTACATGGCCGGCCTAGGCCATTTTTCCCATTGTCCCCCTATCTTTCTAGCTTCCTTCCTACCACCCATCTACCTTTACAATTTGTATGGGTGAGAGTCTAGCGCTCTTAAAATAAATCATGGTGCACCTTGCACTCTTTTACAAAAGTAATGACTTTTTCTTTTTCTTGTGCGTCTCTCTTCTTGATTTAGGACTTTTTTGCACTTCTTATGTTTCTAGACTTTTCTTGGCACGCCTTCGTCTTCTATTTCACTTTTTCCTTGGCCTTGTCTTCTACTTTAGATTTTCTAGATTCTCCAGCTTGTTCATTTGAGGGTTAACATTATCCCCCTCCTAGAGGAGTGCCAGTCCCATGGCACTCTCCACTGTAGATAGCATGCTTTGGCATGCGCTGAAGACATGGTTGGAAGGGATTGCTGTGGTTTGCCATGGAGGAGATTTGGTGGTGGTGCAAATGAAGGTCATTGGTGGCACTTTGTTGGCATGATTGGCTGGTGCTAGGGTTGTTGTAGTTGGTGATAGGGCTATTCTTTGTTGGGAGTTGCACTCATGTCACAGGTGTTGGTATTTTGGGGATGCTGCACGTGACAATTCTTTGGTGGGCTTGCATGGTGATAAAGAAGAAGAGTTCAGAGTTGAGTGTTGATGAAGAGGAGTCGATACTTTTGTTAGCTTCTTCAATACTTGCAATAGAAAACTTATGATATGGTCTCTCCCTAGGGGTTAGTGCTAGTCTTCTTATCATGCATAAGTTATAGTTGGATTAGTTTGGGAGATAGGTCGACAAACTCTAAGTAAGCCGAGAGTATTGCCCTACACTTGAGGGCTCAAACTGTGTATAGATATTATGTGAGTGCACGTGCATACTTAGATATTATGTAGTTAGAAGACTGCTGGTCTGGTTTCTCATAGTAATGTGTGGATGAAGTGAGGGTCAATGGGGTGGGAAAATTTGTCAATGGTGAGGAGAAGTACACTTGAAGGCTTCTTGAGACATCATTTTTTATTTTGACAACATGATGTAGCATAATTGAGCTCATTGATGCCTTAGCTTTTTGTAGCTGGTGGCTACTTGTATTGTTTGAAGAGTAAGATGTACTTTCCATGGTCTTTCGTGCCTTGCTCACCACTATTGATTGCGATAGTACTAAGATGGAGTGCAAAAAAGAATCGTGCAAATGGTTCAGGGTGATAGGTCGAGACAAGCTCCCTAGGTATGTCCTTCCCTTGATGTGCCTTGAACAATTGTGGGGGATGTGTAAAGGGCTAGGGGACTATGGATGGAGCCAGCCGACCAAGGTCACTGAATGTACCTAATGTGAGGACCCCTAAGTGATGTGTTGTGATCGTGGATGCCTTTTTTAAAAATATTTTATTTTATTTTTGTTTTCTCCATTTTTACATTTTTTTTCTTTTTTTTCCAAACAATTAATGCAATACGTTGAGGCTATCAGCCTTTCATTTTGGATTGAGAAATGTTGAGATCCAAAGGCTGTGAAAAATGGATATTACAAAGATGATTGTGTTACTAACATTGATGTTAGAGGAACAGTTGTTGAGATGAAGAGATACACTTGAGTTTTTGCAAACCTCTTTGTAACATATGAGACATCAGAACAATTGAGGTAGCAACTAGAGTGAGTTGTGTATGGGCAAGGGATAAAGCATTTGGCAAATTGAATCCTGGTTGATGAAGAAATGTTTGTCATTGTTGAGAGCATGACTCCTACCCGGATGTAGCGTTTGGCCAAGAAAGAAAGAGTAGCCAATGACTATGCTTTGGGCCATGCTCAAATGCACTATGTGCTTTTTGCAGGGTTGATTTTCTTTTCTAGCGAGGCTTCCATCATGGCTCTTTGTTCTTGGTATTTCTATCGCTTTGTCCATAACGGTTCTTTGTGGGGTTGGTGGTCTTGTGGCGACTTGGACATTGAACGCTTTCGTACAGAGACCTATGTCATCTAGCATTTACTTGGCAACTCGTGAGAATACATGCAAGACATATGCTTCAACCATAATGAGCAAGTGCAACTCAAAGAGACATCACTTATTTAAATCCCATAGCATTGACTTTGATGCATATCACCTACACTTGATTATCATTTCTTGTGTGTGTGCTGGCTTTTCTTCTTTTGGCATTATTTATACATAGTCACAAAACACATTGTTTATTTACATACATGTTCATGACTCCATGTCACTTCATGAGTTTAAAAACCAATTGTAGAACTCAGGATTGTACTGGAGTGTGGCATACGTATCGAGTAATCGTGGTAGCCTACTCAGTAACAACATATATTTTGCAACATCAAGTAGCATGATGCTTTGTCCGAGTCTATTGGCAACATGTAGCTCCTCCTCAGTGAGAATTTTATCAATTAGAGAGTTCTCTTGGCTAGTTCCAGGTAAGTCCATACCCTGAACGGTAGTCAGTACTCAGAAGGAAGTTGGCATCACATAGGTTGGTGGGTCTCTTTGAGACTGCCATTTGGCTAATTGCTTCTCTGAGACTGTCATAATATGGGCTTCAAGTTTGGCCATTGTCGCACAGCTTTCAAATTAATGTTTTTCAAATTGACTTCAACCCTCTGATTGTTGCTTTAGTTGCTCTATCTCTAAGAGATTTGGTTGGCAAAGCACTTCTTGAATGTCACAGCTAAGCGTAGTTCGTCGGCTTCCTTGCCAGAGATGAGTTTTATGTGTTCATGTAGGAGCTTTTCATAGTGCTCGTTAAGGTATTGTTGCTCTTCCTAGGATAGCGAATATGACAAATATTCCTCAAGCTACTCCCTAGGGAATATGCCCATGTCCGCAAGGACGTAGTCAAGTGCGAATAATTTGAGTTTAGCATCCAACTCAGTCAAGCACTCTGTGACACTTCTATGTTGGCTTGCTCGGTTGCTATCTCATGCAAGGCTCTGGGAGTTTCCCTAGGCTTTAGCATAACTGGGGGGCTCAGGCCTAGATGAGCAAGATTGGTCGATGCTAGGATTCCTCATGTCCTCAAGGTTTTCATTTTTCTCATGAGGCTTTGTTGCTATTGTGTCATGGTTCTCCTCGACTGTGACTGGTATAGTTTTGTCAACCTGTTGTGATAGTGTTGTGTCAACTCTTGATTGGTCAATGTAAGTTCAGATGTTGGTGGATTGAGCATTGCAAGCAATCGTTGATGGTAATGGTTGCTTTGATTTATCAGAACACATGGATGTGTTTGACGTTTCACTACCATTTTAGGAGAGATGGCAATGGGTTCATTCGTGGGTGGACTCAATACTTTATTCCTCAACTCTTCATCACTCTTGGTCTCAATCTTCTTGGCATCTACATCCACTTGCAACTAGCGTTGTTTTCTCCTCTTTTTCTTGGGTAATCGAGGTGTATCCTTTAATAAAGGCTCAAGACCTTGAACTAGGTCAGCCACTATTGATGTGCTTGGTTGGATCTCAGCATTCTGTTTTTCTGGCGTGTCCTCATGGGACATAGCCACAGCCTACTGAACAGCCTCACGAGGTTGTGAGGGCATAGCTGTCTCTCTTTTTGGAGAGTCTAGCTCTTCAGCTAATTCCCCTCCATTTAGCCCCTCATCCAATTACATTGGAAGTTGCTCTTGATTGGTTATTTTCTCTAGACTCTTGTCCTTACCCATTGGAACATGCCTCCATTACTTCTTATTAGAGTAGGTGTTGTGTTTAGAGCTATTTTTCTCTTACTCTAGAGGTTCGGGTGACTCTAGTGTAGCACCAAGAGATGGTTTAGTATTCCTATCATGTAGGTTTGGACAGAACCACCTGAAGAAGTTAGGGTTGTATTTATGGGAAACATAGAGATCTGGGATTGTAGGGTCTTTAGTGAGGCAGAAGACATATGCGCTAACATCAAGTACCATATTCCTTACTCCTAGCCTGCTAGCCACATGTAGATCTTCTTTTAGAAAGTAGTTTATCGTACAAGGGATGTTTTTGGATAGTGGCAAAAAGCTAGACAAATGTCATCTCATTCAACGCCCATCAATCTCCTGAGGAAGGCAAAGCGCTCAGTAGTGAGGCTTTTCATGAGTAGAACTGTAGGATTTTTGTTAGTGGAGATCTTAACAATGTTAACAGACCTCTCCTCCACAACCCCACGTATAAAGTGATACCTCATCTCAATGTGTTTCATCTTTGCATGGAAGACCGGATTCTTGGCTAATTGAATAGCACTCATAGAATCTGAATGTAGCGTAGGTATAACATCAATCCCAAGCTCATGAACCAAATGACCTAACCATATGGCCTCCTTGCAGGCCTCGGTGTTTGCAAACATATTCGACCTCAGTGGTAGATAGAGCCGTACACTTTTGAATCCTGGACATCCAAGAGAAAACACCTCCAACATAGGTGAATACATAGCCAGAAGTGGACTTCCTACTATCTACATGTCATACATGATCGGAGTATGTGTATCCCATATCTCCTGTATCCTAGCTACCATAGCAAATACACAATATCTGTTGTGCCCTTCATGTATCTCATGATACCCTTCATGGCATTCCAATGTTTCCTGCAAGGTGTAGCCATATAGTGTGCCACAACACTAATTGCAAAGGCAATATCTGGATGAGTGGCTATCATGGCATACATCAAACTGCCCCAGCTAATGCATAAGGGAACTTGGCCATCTCAGCCCTTTGCTCATCTATTTGCAAACAATCAACCTGTGAGACTTTAACATAAGAAGGTAATGGATAGCCAATATGCTTCATGTCTTGCATGCAGAAACGCTCAAGGACTTTATGAATGTACTCCCTTTGTGAGAGGTAGAGTAGTCCCTAATGCTTGTCGTGCTTAATGCGCATACCAAGAATGTGAGAGGCTTGTCCCAAATCTTTAATCTCAAAGCTCTTCTTTAGTTGAGATTTAAGAGCATCCAACTCATCATGAGCTTTCCTCGCTATCAGCATATCATCCACATAAAGTACCAAAATAAGCAATGAGCCATCACAAGCTTTCTTCGTGTAAAGACATGGATCCATAGCACTCCTGTTGTAGCCGTGTGACTGCATAAAGACATCAAACTTATGATACCAATCCCTAGGTTCCTGTTTCAAGCCATACAAGCTCTTTTTCAACTTGCACACTAGGTGCTTCCTGCTAGGATTTGCAAAGCCCTTATACTGCTCCATGTATATCTCATCATGCAAATCCCCATGCAAGAATGTAGACTTAACATCCATCTGATACATGTCCAAGTCAAGCTGTGCGACTAAGGCCAAAACCAAGCCTAGGGTGGTCATCTTGACCACACGAGAAAAGACTTAATCAAAGTCAACTCCATGCTCTTGTTTAAAACCCTTAGCAATAAGTCTTGCCTTATAAGCCGGATTGGGGTTTCCAGGGGTACTTTTTAGCTTGTACACCCATTTGCACGGCAAAGCCTTTATGCACAGCTGTACTGATTGCCTCATCCCAAAAGCTCTGTGGTAGGCATGCATAGCTAATCATAATGTGTACATGCTCCTGGATGGTTCTATTCATCTGCTCAGCCAAACCATTTTGGGGTGGGGTATAGGGGATGATCAATTGATGCTTAATACCCGTCTCATCACATAGTTTCTCAAAGGCATGCGACACATATTCTCCCCCATTGTCAATCCTAAGGCATTCCAGCCTAATGCTTTCTCTGGTTCTCAACCAATGCAAGCCATCTCTGAAACATAGCCAACACATATGACTTAAGCTTAATGGGATAAGCCCAGACTTTACACAAAAAATCATCAATAAAAATCACAAAATAGTAGGGCATGGACCCACAGACATTCGAATATACCAATGCCAAGGGCTCACTCATGCACGTCCTACTAAACTTCTTATGCGTATTGTCTACCATAAAGACAATGCTCACATGAATCAAAACATGCATAATTAAGGGGCGGTAAGTACTGCAAACTAGAAAGCATTTTCATTCCCTTCAAGGACATACAAAATATGATCAACAGAGGATCCATCAACTACAAAACATGTGGGTGGAACCCACATACAAAACATGATCAACAGAGGATCCATCAACTACAAGAGGATAGAGACTGCCAGCCTTGGCACCTCTAGCAAGCACAAGTCTACCACATGTGATCTTCCAGGTAGAATCCCCAAAAGAGACATGAAACCCAGTATCATCAAGATGCCCTATAGACATAAGACTGCGTGTAATTTTGTATTCGTTGAGTAGTACTTAAGCGCAAATAGCCCGTATGTATGTTTGTGTGTGTAGTAGCTCATATGAATTCTTGCTTGTTTGTCTACATTGTTTGTGTATCTAGAAACTTCTAAAATGATGACAAAGGTTTTGAGTGTAGCAGTTTAATGTCAAGATAAGTGAGATCTACCAATCCTATTGGCTCACTGTATGTTGTACCTACAATTAAAAATCATATCCGAGCTGACAAGAAGACTACTATGAGACTTGAAAATAGAGACTTAAAGACTCCTGCAAGTACATAACGTATATCCTGTAACAAAAGAGTATTGCTAGTAGAGAACTGCAGCCATACATCCCCAATGCCAACAATAGCAAGTGACCTATCATCACCCAAGTGAACTGAACCAGAGGCAGTGCGATAGGAATGGAACCACTCAAACCATGGTGTAACATGAAATGAAGCATCAAAATCCAAAATCCAGCACTGCGTATACATAGAGTGAACCTCGGTCAATGGCTTAGCATCACAAGAACTAGCTGCAAGTATGTACTCTCCATCAGAATCCTCAGTCTGCATGACATTTATCTCCTCGATTTTCACACTGGATTTTACAGGCACAATGTTGCGATCAGAGGACTTTTCCTGTATGTTGTCTTTCCTCTTCTCTTTGTGCTTCTCATTGCGTAACTCATGACACTGTGGGCGTATAAGACCCTTCTTGCTGCAATGATGATATGTCACATTAGCATTTCTTCCACGAGACTTGTTGTGTGACTTATCATGTGACCTAGACTTCTGTGAGTCTTTACCATGGCCATTCCCATGGCCATTCTTTCTACCAGTACCATCTTTGCCTCTAACAGTGAAAGCATGCAACACAAGAGAGGCATCCAAGTTCTTATGGTTGATCTCTTGCAGAAGAGCACTCTTTACATCATGCAAGTTCAAACTAGTAGCAGAATCACATAAGGTAGTGCGGAATACATCCCATGACTCACTCAAAGTCCCAAGTAAAAACAATGGAGTAACCTCATCATTGAAGGTAATGCCTTGTGAAGTCAAGTTCTTGAGAATAGCATGGAGTTGGCTCAACTGAGCAGACATCATCACATTCTCCTTCATGCGCAGGTCCATAGGCTGCTTCAGCCAATACATCTAACTTGTTGGACTTTTCTTATTATAGAGGTTCTTGATCTTATCCCAAAGCTGCCAAGCACTCTGTGCTTCCTCAACCACATTGTAATGTACATGTTCAGTGAGAGGAAAAATGAGGGTGGACTTGCATAACTCATCAAGCTCCATCCATTTGTCATCAGTCATAGTTTCAAGTTGCTCTCCACTCAGCCTTAGTGGCTTTATTTATGATTTCTGCACCAATACCTGTCAAACTTGACTCTTCCAATAAGCATAATTCATACCATCAAGCTTAATGATGTTGAAGATAGCATTGTTAGTGGAAGAGGATACCATACTACAAGTTGAAATAGTGTAGACAGTTCAAAACTCCTTGCTATTTTCTACTGGTAAACAACCAAAATACCACAAAGCCAAGGCAAAATGACCACAAACTGATAGCTAATGATGCCGCCCACCAAGTACCATAAAAAATACATAAAGTCAGAATGATTCAGCATGAAACATACATCACATTCCATGCATAATTGCTTGGTGTAAGAAATTATAGCCAGGTATAATGAGAGAAAATTATAGGCAAAATGAATGCACCAAGTCAACCACTGACTATCAAAGCATAACCAACATCAAGCGGGCATAAATTAGCATGTGATAGTCATACGGGCATCGAGCAAACACCCAAGCATGTCAAATGAATTCGTAAGTAAGCTAGCAAACCCCCTCTGTAATAGGGAAAAGTGTACACAACACTCGCAATACTTCACACAAATAGGTGTATGCTCAGGGAATGCAAAGCCCAAATCAACCCAAGTACATCTATGAGGATCACATCATATCAACCATGCAACATCCAAGTGAAGATCCTAGTCTCAAGTATCGGAATGCTCAAGTAGCATAAACCCACATGCTCTATGTCTGTTAAATATATCAAGATGCTCCCGCTAGCACAAAATCTGTAAATGTCAAGAAAGAAAGCTTGAAAAAAGCATGTAAGAGTGCACTAGTGAGACAAGTGTCCAAGATCAAGCATCAATGAGACATTCTGAGCATGTAGGTCATGTAGCATCCATACATAGCATACATAGACATTAAGTACATCCAAAATATAACTCTAGAAAGCTAAGAAATGGCCAAAGTAAGCTCCAGGAAAAGGCCATGTAAGCCGCAGTAGCAATCAACTCCAAGATAATGTAACTAGCATGTATAGAGATGGCATAAGCCAAGCATGTCAAGACCGGTCAGACATAAGCAAAGTACATGCCATAAGTACATCAAAGATGGAGATCCAAATGCTATGGGAAGCAAGCTCAAGCTCAACCAATGATCCAAGAGCAAATCCAAGCTCTATGTTGATCCTCGAGAGTCGTTACATCAATGTATACTTCCAAGACATAGCCCGAATCCAATAGGCATATCCAAACATAAGCAAATGAGCTTTAGCCTGCCTGTTTATAGTAGTGATTCACTATCCAAAACTGAGTAGATAGTGGCCCAAATCGGCAACAAATGAGTGCCATCCATTAGGTATACATCCACTAACATTGGACAAGCATTGCATAGGTATACATGCATGAATTGGTATAGGAGAGAGCTCCAATGCTTCAATAAGCTTCAGTTGCAGACATAAACAGGCCTGCTACTATACATACAGTCAATGTGGAGCTCAATCTTAGTGCCCAAGGCCTCTTCAAGGCTCAAAACATGCCAAATATCATTACCAAGAATGCCACAGTGCTTAAGAAAACAACCATGATCATCAACAAGTGGAAGATGAGCTATCCAGGGGTTGCCATGAATTGACGCAAATCACGCTGCCAAGATAGAGGGTTTTGCTGCTACTGTTGAGGCTATCCAAGGTCAAAGGGGGACTCAATCATGAGCCAATGAAAGCCTAGTGCAAGCCCAAGATAGCTTGCAAAGGCTCCAATAATCAAGATATGGTGTGAACAAGCTCCAATGGTGGAAGCTATGGCTGTCCCTACTCTTCCAAACCCTGTTGTACCTGTGAATTCAATGAAACCCTGAAGCAAATGAAGAAATACATTTGATGCAATGCAATTCCTTGAGGGTGCCCAAAGGGGCCAAGAAGGTGCTCGAGAAGCCGAGAAGTGACGGAAGCTCGAGAGAGTTGGCTATGGCTACCGGGAAGGAGACCCAATGAATGTAGGGATTCAATAGGAAACTGAAGGAGTCATGAACCAAGCTCAAGTAGTCATGAATCCAAGCTCTAATACCAGTTGAAAGGTGAGAAGGATTGAAGCTTGCACTTGGAGAGCTATGGCATGAGAACAAGAGCAAGAAAGAGAGAGACTTGAAATGGGAACTCCAACAGTCACAATGTGTGACCGGGACTTTCTTTATTCAAACTATCACTAAAATAATAAAGAATAAAGTGACAATGAAGGGTGTCCGCCACTTGCAATGTGCAGTGGTGGGTATTGTTAGTGTAGTAATAGATGGGAAGCTAGGCGGAGGTGCCTTTACCCCCAACATGCCTTGGCATGCTTGGCAATGTGGTATGAAGGCTTTGGTGGCACCATTGACTGCCTAAGAGAAGCCACCACCACTCACTTGTAGGAAAAACTTCTCAAGAGGTCACCCATCTTAGTAGTGCCATCACTCAAGAGTGCTTAAGTGCCATAAGTGACTATCCACTAGGCTAGTTCTTATTATTGTCTTATACTATAAACATAGTTTTAATAAGCTTGTCTTGGGAGGGTTTCTCAAGTATTTCCATTTATGAATTGTCATACAATACTTAATAATAATAAGTACCCACATTATTAAAACATGGTTAGTGCTAGTTTATAATATGTAGCCTTTATCATATTTAAATATGCTATGATTAAAGTTTTCTAAGCACGCATGTGTTTAATGAATGTAGGTGTGACAAATTTACATAAAAATTACTTTCCAACATAAAAATTAATTTCCAACATAAAATGACTTATTTTTAAAGTGGATATTTTTACACATTCCTTTATTTTAATAGAATGTGCATGCATATTGTTTACTAAGGTGAACTGAGTAATGCGAAATTTCACTTGATAACAAAATACTAATAACAACTATTTCAAACCGTTTCTTTTTCAAAAATTTGTAGGATCCTTTTCTCTCTGTAGCTAACACTTATGCAAACATAGCTTTAATCTAATGAAAGATTAGCAAGCACCATGTTAGTATATTTTTAGCCTTTGGACACATAACAAATGTCCAAACAAAGACATCAAAGTTTTGAAGGCACCATTCTAAGAATGCACATGCATTTGAGTTCATAGGAATATAACATTTTTTTTAAAACCCAAATGTGCACCACTTTCATATACTAGCCAAAAAGTAGGACAAGGCCCTCTATATAACAAGTAAATTAGCATACCATGTAGATCTAAAATTAGAGTTAGCTTTGACTGAAAGTCCTTATGACTTTTGTCTTCCCATGGCCATTATACTTGTGGTAGGTCAAAACATGCTTGTTCGTGAATTTAAGAGAGTTGGCATAACCTATGTTCATGAAGACTTTGGCATGTATGCAATTTAACCTAGCTAAAAATTTTTCCCTTATGTTAGGCATATGCTAGGGTCATATAGACTTTGTTACATATGATGAGACATGGTTGTAGTCTCAATGATAGATGAGAATAGACATATGGTAAGTGGTGTGAGGACATCATAGTTTATACTAGGTTTGTTTCTTGTTAATGCTAACTAATGAAGCTCTCCAATCAAAATTATCTAAAATAATGGGAGCTTACATCAAGCCTTTAGTTTAGGAAAGCAAATGTCCTCATTTTCTTCTTAGAGAGAACTTCAACTTTTTATTGACTTGAGAGTCCATTTTGTTTATATAAACCCATTATATCCTAATGAGAACACAATAAGAATAGTTAGAAACATGATTTGGTAAATGTCAATAATCAAAATAACTCCAAGAATTTGATAATGACTCCACTTAGTTGGTCACCAAGATGGGCATTGTAATGAGACCACTCGTAAAATCCATGGGCAAGGCTTTGGACACCCTTGATAACAACTAGATAGTTTTAAGGTTTTTTTAAAAGCATAACTAGATAGTTTTTTCTCTTATGACACACTCATTGGTTGAGATAAGCTTGCTCTATAGAAATATATGAATTTCTAATCATCTTGGCCTACTTTGGGAAAATAGAGAGAATGCATAAGATCAATATCTAGTGCCTCAAGAGTCATTTTGGGAGCTTGCATGTTTTGAACACATTGGTGTCATCAAATTATTTTTACTTTACATGTAGCAATGTCTACAACACCTGCAACCCTCTAGGCAGAATGTGACATTATCTCTCGATGTATTTCATATATATTTACACAAAAATTTACTATATAGCATGTAATTATGTAATTTTTTATGATCCCATAATGGAGAATGGAAAAATATGTTTCTTGTCATGGGGAAGGTTGGTCCCTACCATATGATTTTGTATATTTCTCTCTCCATTCTTCCTAAATTTCAACTTTTGTGATATTTTTTAATGTTTTATGAGGTTTCCTAATTATAAGTTTCAAGATGTTAGGTCCTCCATATACTCCTTTCCATGAATAGAAATAGATTATCATTTCCAAACAATAAATATGAAAATGTGCTATTCCCTAAGGTTATAACTTTATGGAGCAATGGTGTCAACCTCCTCCTACCATGACTCGTAAACTTATTTTTATTATGTGCTTATTTTTTGTTTTTCCAAATCCTAAACTTACCAAATCATTCTTTTATATTACAATATCATTGAGTGAAGGATTCAACCGAAAAACATGACTCTTAATTAATACTTGTGGTCATAATCATGAGGTTGCAGGTTTTTATTTTTTATGTATCACTCGGTTAGACTATATTAAGATTAATTTGAGTAGGTCTAGGCTCTTACCCACTCAAACACTGAATTGGTCCTCCTCCTTTTGGTGGGCCACTAAGGAGGAGGGACCTAAAGTGATTGAGCTCATGTTTCTTGCAATGTATCCTATTTGCACACATGAGAAATGCCAGCATGGCTCTTATGTAATCAGTCGCCCAATATTTGAAAAAGAGGTGCTCCCTTGTGAGTCTCAATTGTAAAGTGTCTTATGTCACAAAAAGAAAGGAGGTGGCTTATCAAACTTTTCAAAATGTAAAGAAATTATTTTGGAAACATAACGTTCTCACGTAATTGACCTTGAAAATAGATCACAAAAATAAAGCATAATCATTTTGCACAAATTTCTTAGAGAACATTCGTCTTTGTGTGGTTCCTTTATTTTGAAATAAAAACATGTGATTTTGTAAATAATTTCTATATTGTGGGCCATATCCATTTGATAACTTGTCACTTCTAGTTGTCATATCCAAACTATTCAAATGGTGTATATAAAAAACATTGGATCCCCACCATAGAGAAAGCCAAAGTAATGCTCTCATAAACTAACATTTGATGGTTGAATTTTCTCTCTTTACAATGATCATAGTCAAGTATAAGAAGATATTGGATAGATTTTCCTTTGTCTTATTAGATCAAAAAGTTGCATAAAGATACACAAAACTTTTATTGTAAAATCAATCAAAATGAACTTTCCACATAAGCTCCTAATTGAATGATAATAATAATAATAATATTATTATTAGGAAAACTATTCACATTTGAGACCATAAGTAAACTACTATTCATACCAAATATATATTGTCAAAATCAATCTATTAAGTTAGTTAATATTCAAAACCTTATTCAAGTAAGAATGCCAAAATCAATCTCTTTCCTTACCAAACCATCATTTGAAACATTAACAACTTGGATTGGTAAATTTTAGCAATACCTACAATATTATTATGAGAACATCAAAAGTAGTAAGACAAATATATGATGTGGTCTAAAAGGGGGGGGGGGGGGGGTAGAGAATAACGCAAAGTGTGAGTAGCTAGAGAAAAAGAGAGTTATATGCACTAATAAATGCCAAATTCTTTGGATGGCCTTTGTGTGTGTCTATGCACATGTGCATGAGTAGATGCATTGCATGTGTTTGTGTGCATGGACATGCATGCACAAGTGTGTGATTTTGAGAAATATGAGAGATCCAAGAGAGAATATATTTAGAATTTCCTCAAAATGTGGGAAAGAGAGAGAGAGAGAGAGAGAGAGAGAGAGAGAGAGAGAGAGAGAGAGAGAGAGAGAGAGAGAGAGAGAGAGAGAGAGAGAACTTTTTGTGTGTGGGTGTGTGTGCAGTGTCTACATGCAAGCACATGTGCAAAAACACGACTTATTAAAAGCTTTCTCTATTAAAAACTAATGCCATTCTCTTCAAACCATATACTAGTTTACCTTCATAGAGTCCATTCTAAGTAGCCAACCAAAGGTATGATGTAGCAAATTAAAGTGACTCATTGGTAGGAGCAGTTGAGAGTTGGTTATGGATAGCACTAGAATAAGAACAATAATATTGGAGGAGGGTAAAAAGGAAGTGTGTGTGGGTGGAGGGAAGGATGTGTGTTTTTGTGTGTGTGCATTTTGATGACATATTTATAGGATGTCACCCCAAGGTACATGTATAAGAATGGATGTAGTAGAGCTACCAATGTACTAACATACACCAAGTTTATCTTACTTGCAAGTGCCTTCTCTCTCATAAAATGGTGATGCATCTCAAAGTGTTTTGTCTAAGCATGGAATACAAGGTTCCTAGCTAACTATATATTGCTCGTGTTGTCACAATGAATGACAACTGGACCATCTCCTTGCACATTAAAATCCTCAATAACTTTTATAGCCATACCACGCATACTACGGCAACACCTCTATACTCAACTTCTGCACTCAATAAAGAGACCAATGGTTTCTTTTTGGTACTCTAAATAATTGTCGCAGTACTAAGAGAAAATATGAATTTATTTTGGTAGATCTTCTATTAGATATGCTTATAGCCTAATCTACATTTGTGTATTGAAACACTTACATATCCTTAATTGTCTTATAAAAAATTCCATAATGCAAGGTAGAATTTTCATATCTCAATATGGATTTGACTACATCCAAATGAGGCTTTCTAGATACCTACATGCATTGGCTCATAAGCCCAATAGTGTAGCTCAACTTTGGCCTTATGGTAGTCAAATAAATCAAAATCCCTACTATCCTCTTGAAAATAGTAGAGCGTTCTATCTCATCCCCAATATCATCACTCAATTTATATTTTTTGGCACTGAAAAAATAGGCTTACATGCCATCATACCATACTTGGATAATATAGCCAAGCCATATTGCGTTTGGGGTAGCCATATATCATTAGCACATCTGATCACCTCAATACCAAGAAAGTACCTTAACTCATCAAAATCCTTTGTCTCAAACTTCTACATCAAAAGTCCCTTGATGTTAGCAATCCCATTGTCACTATTACATGTAACAATCAACTCATCCACATGGATGACCATAAAGACCAAAGTTCCATCATATTTTCTCACATAAAGCGAGTGATCTACATTTAAAAAAAAAAACCAGTGTTGACAAGATACTCTCCAATCTTTTTTGACCATGCTCTAGGTGCTTGATTTAGCATATAGAACATCTTCTTTAACCTGTATATCTATTTTCTATAAACTCAAATCTTTAGCTTTGTTTCCAAAGTAATCACATATCTAACAATTTCCATTCTAATGATAGATTTAATGTCTCTTCATAGTATATGCCATATGTTTGTGCATAGCCTTTCACAACCAACCTAGCCTTACACATGTTAGCAACCTTTCACAACCAACCTAGTCTCATACATGTTAATAAAAACATCTACATTAATATGCTTTATTTTATAGATGCACTTATAGCCAATAGCCTATTTGACCTTAATGGTACTAGATCCCAAGTCCTATTGGTCTCTAATATAACCATATCCTCATCCATTGCTATATCCCAAATGCACATGACCAATAGCATGTTCAAACAAAGTGAGATTAATATCCTCAACCACCTTCACCATATAAGCCTAATAGTGAACTACATGAGCCAAAACCAAATCTCTAATAGGATATCTCACCTTGCTAGACATATGTATCCTTACATCACTCAATGGAGCTTTACATTACTATATACTCTTTGTACATATCTTGACATAAGGAATATCAAGTGCATCATCCAAACTCTTTGTATTAGTGGTAAAGGCACATGTGCTTATGCCACCTTGTATTTACTTTCCACACCATGATGTAGTAGCTGTAGAGGCCGTGAGCTCAGAACTGTTAAGAAGAGATGGTGCTAGGAGGTCAAGAGGTGTCTGCGCTTTGAGTGCATCAAAGTGCTAGACGACTTGTAGGCCAGGCGAGCCTTAAAGATCTTGCATGTGCCTTCTTCTAGAGGCTAGGCAAACCTTAAAGATCTTGCATGTGCCTTCTTCTGCTGGTTGCGCTTCAAAGTCTATTGGTACCAAAATCAGATGGTTGTTGCGGACCGCAAGGTTGTATGTCTTCCCTTCTTTGAAAAAGATCTTGACAAGCTATCCATAAGGGACATCATTGTAGCCTCCATGGTGATGGGGCAACACGACATCGGTATTATATACAGAAGGGTGTTATGCAAGTACAACAAAGTTACAAAAACATGCTTAAAAAATTCACAAAGGTGTAAGGAAGATCAGAGATGGAGGTGACGATGGAGCTTTGAGCATACACAAAACCCCTTCCCACTTGCGCCTTTTTGAAGGCCTCTAATCTGAGAAAACTTTGCTGTCTTGATGTTGATACTTGCTACAATGATAGTGTATAATTTTGGCTTCAGTAATCTGCTAAAGAATAAGAGGTGACTTTCTGTGATGTGTCATTTATACAAAAAACCCACCTGATCTTAGTTGGCTTGTGGTCTCTCCTTGAAATCTACTTCTGGATGTGTCAAGGATGTATTTGTTAGTAGTTCTTAGCTATAGAGGAAAGACGTGAAAGTGAAGCACTAGTGCTGTAAACAAGCTCAGGCTGATCCCGTAAGAATGATCATATGGGATCCTTTTTGCACCCAAACCTTGGCTAGAAAAGCCTCCTAATACAATTAAAAAACAGATGAGTTCATGCACCTGTTCACAATGGACCAGCAACACAAACGTTTCGCGCAAATCTGTCCATTTTTTTTCGGAATCTATTTTAAGATATCCAGAAGGACCTCATCGAAGCATTGCTCTAGCTCCTTCAAGCATCACTTTGAATCATTGCACATCAAATAGGATCATGGAGAAGCTACGATAATCCACCGTGACAATACTTTGCAAGTTTCCAAAATACTCCATCTCATCTATAACCGTGTTTGGATCCATTGCTCGTCGCCGGCTCTCTTGCTCTAACCTTGCTATGATACCACAATCTATTGTGGAGCACATTTTGTCAATACGCTCCACATGAAAATGTCGTGTGTGCGACCACGCTACACTATATATTAGGACTTGTCACCAACCACACTCTGCATCACCATCTACTACTGTACCATCAACATCAATGGCCTCTGCATCCTCACCCTTCTATGATTTCTTCTTCAGGAGAGCCATCATTGCTTCTACATATCATCATCATTTACCATAGTCACAACAACATCATCTTCAGTAGCAATTGTTCTTCCTCCACATGGATGCTATTGTAGTCCATGCCCAGCATTCGTAAAACATATCGTGCATCATCACAAGACTCAAGCATGGTATTTACAAGTGGTAATATATGATATTTTAGTAACCTTTAAAAAATTCATAAAACACCTTGAAAAAGCACAAAATTTTTAATGATAGTGTCGAAAAGAATCAACGAAGCGTACATACAAACAACTCAGTCACACTCGCATTGCTCCACCCGTATTTTGCTTGCATACTTAGGAGTGAAAGTAGTGTCTTTAGGCAAGATACTCGGCACCCATCATATAATGGTATGGATGCTTCCTCTCTAAGCGGATCATAAGTCTTGACATCCATGGGCATCAATGCATCGATCATTGCCTCCATCTCAAGCTCCAAGATTGTAGGTAAGTCTCGAAGGCTGACTGTCTCCTCTGGTATTGATGGTATAGATTGGGTAGTACCTTCCAAGTGGTAGATTAGCTCAGGCACTCCATCCATTGCACGCCCAGGAACTCTTCTAACTGGCCGCAAAGGGCGCACTCCTCCTTGGGACGAGACGTCACCTCCTTGGATAGAAAATTTGTCAGTCATACCCAATCTTTTTGTATATGGTATTCAATTAGCTTGCGAATACAATGCATGATTGATATAAACTTTTCTTATCGTTTACTCAAAATCTAAGATCTCCTGATCAATGATCTCAAATTGAAACTCACTGAAGCGTTGTATCTGTTCTATAGACAATCAACGTTTTTGTCTAATTGCCAGCTTACATTGAGAGTAAGGACATGGGACACGTTGATTAAGATACACCTTGCAATCTTGAACATCACAATCTTCATCGTTTTCCATTTT